>NC_084799.1:19007500-19307500 GCF_963169125.1 Humulus lupulus | reverse complement strand
ATTTCGCTTTTGTCGACGTTGACCACGGCCTGGAGGTCAAAGTCAACTCCTCGTCGACGTTGTCCATGACGTGATCATCCTCTTCCACCCTCCGTTCATCGGAACTTTCGAAGCCAAGGCTCTCTGTGCACGACATCAGTCCGTTAACGCCGCCGCCGATATCGTCGATGAAGCCGATCCCACGGCCGTGCGAAGATGACGAAGCTTTAAAGGAATTAGTAGCTGTGGACTCCAAAACGTTAGTTTGACGACGTCGTATGGTGTCATCATCATCTGCGGCAGTGACTAGAGTACCTAAACCTCCGGGTGTTTGGGAAGGTGTCGTGAATGGAGAAACAATGAGGTTATTAGTAGCATGATTAGTGTTATCATCATCACAAATCTCATGATGATCATGGTGATCGTGAGGAGGTGGACTAGTGGTTAGGCCTAAAAAAGAGTGGACACTTTTTCTACAAAAGGTAATCATGATTGGGAAAAAGTTGTTAAGAGAAAGGAGGAAGAGAAAAGAGAGGGAATAGAGGTATAGGTAAGAAGGAGGAAGAGTAGTAGTAATAAGAGAAAAAAATAATGAAAAGGTGAGGAACTTCATTTGAAATTTATTTAGGTTTTGTAAAATTATAAATAGAAAATGATGAGAAGGAAAAAGGGTGTAGAGAGCTGGGAGATGAGGGTACTATTAATAATATCCTCACGCCAAAGATAGGGAAAATGAGAGTTGGTATATATGGGGTGGTGGAATGGTTAAGAGAGTGCCAACGAAACAAAATTCAAAAAGGAGCCGTAGTGTGATATAGAGAGGAAAAACAAACGGGGTTTGGGCGGGTCCCATGCCGTGATGGCCCAGCACTATTCTCTTCTTTCATTCAATCTCCACCCCCCACACACACACACTCCGCCGGCCTTCTTTTGTCTTGCATTTCATTTCTCATCATCTTGAGTTTCCCAACGCCCCCCTCAAACTTAATTACCCTCTTTCTAATTATTTTAATTTTATTACCGTTATGTCATTATAATTAAATGTATCAATTTATTTCTTTATTTATTATTAATTTTTTAAAGGAACCACTTCTTCATTTTTGGGGAGTAAAAATTAGGAAAGGGCTTAATTAGTCATTTTTTTATACTAAAACATATTTTACACACTACTACAAAAAAGATTTTTCTCTGCGTTATTTTTCCTTAATACACTACGTTTTTTTGAGAGTATTGAGAACCATGGTGTATCCGACTGCAAAGAAAAGTGTTAAAAAATCGTGAAGAAAATGCATCATTTAATTAGTCATTCTGGATATAAGTTATTAACTTTTTTCCAAGCATGTGAATCTGTAGGATGTCGGAGTTTACCATCTTTCACTCGTTTAGTCTCATGTCATATTAAGTTTTCAGAGTGTTCTGCATTTCGATATAACCGCTTAAGCCGTGGAATCAAAGGCAAGTACCACATCACTTTCTAAGGAATAAGTTTCCTAATATCCTTACTCTTGTTAGGTTTGTAGCAGGGTAAATCACATTCATGGCAAGTGTCCACGTTTGCATACTCTTTACGATATATATATATATAACACAATCTTTCGGACATGCATGGATCTTCTCATACTTCAACCCTATGCAATTTTAAGTTTTCTTCACTTCATACGTAGACTCGGGGAGTCAATTATCTGACGGCAAAATCTCCTTAAAAGCAGATAAAAATTGACTAAAACATTTATCGCTCACTCCATTTTCTACTTTTATGTTGTAAAATTTCATCATCGTTGGTAATCTTTGTTACAGACAACCATTAAATAATGGTTTATCTATATCTCTAACCAATTTATCGAATTGTGAAGGATCTCCAACAAACTCTTCTTATGCTTCATCGAGAAATTCTATAGGATGATCGTCAAAATCACTATAATCCAAATCATCAACTCCTTGCCTCTCGAATGGATAGGGATTATTGTCACACCCTACTAATCAAGTACCATTACGATGTGTGTTTACAATAGTGTTAAACTCGCTAAACGAGTCATTTGGACTAAAACATGTGATTAAGTAATAGCTCAGGTATTAAAGATTTTGGTCAAAGGAATAAACATTTTCATTAAAAAATTTTAGTCTTTACATGGGATTCTAAAATAGAAGTTTAAAAGTTCCTTACAACTCAAAGGATTACAAAATAGGCCGAACTAAGCGGAAAAACATGGTCCAACTCTAGTTCCACTGTGATATCTTGGTCGTGGCGGTCGAGCAGACTGCATATGTACACACCGCCGCTAAAACTCTCAAACTAATGGTGGGTCAAGCTTCTCCTTACCCTTACCTGCACCACATAGCATCCATAGGCCAAGGCTCAGCAAGAAAACTTAGTTAAACATATTCAGATAACCAACTGAATATAAACAACATGCTTAGCAATAATAACTGTACTCAAGCAGACACATTATACAAGTATGTGACCATAGAGTCACACAAGTGCGTATCGACACTTCCAATTATTCAAGTGGCATCCGATCCAGACAAGTGCATACCGCACTCCCAGGGTGGCCTAGCCATAGCGGCCTGTGTTCAGTACGCATAGTGTCGACCACGGCTTATAAGTCGAGCCTCCCAATCAGAAATAATCAACCATATAATCTATTTATCATATAATCAAATACAACACATTTCAATATGCTTAATCAGATATTCACAGGCATAATTATAATCATGCTCATTAATAGAGCCCCAAGTCCTAATCATATCTATATTCAACAACCGAGTCAAGCCCTAATCACTTATCTCATATATTGGGTACAATTTTCTTACATCGAGTCTCATGTGAGTGATGAAACGACCCCGAGCGCTATCCCTGACCTGAGCCTTGCGGAAACCCTAGTCACAATACAAGTATGCATTCATAAGGAATCAAGCCCAAATCCCGAGTTCCAATATGGACTCTAACTCTCGGAACCAAAGTTCCTAGTTAACGGGACGCTAAAAATGTCCCCTGATCCCCCAAGTGGGCTCTCAACCCGGATTCCCGAGCCCCCCGGGCTTTCCTCTAAAATTCAGCAAAACAACTTTTCAGGGCACCTGGCGCGGTCGCGCCTATAGAAAAATTGGGCTTTCCAGGGCATTGGCTGTTAGGAAAAAATGTTTTGCTTCAATGGAAATTGATAATAATATTACAACTCTATGCAATAATATTACAAATAAATATAGATTGATTAAATAAGGTTACAACTCTATAACTGAAAGTACAAATAAACAAAATAAAAGAAGAAGAAGAGAAGAAGAATGGAATAGTGAAAAATACAACTCTAAGCAAAAGATTACAAATAAAGTAAAAGTGTTTGGAACACAAGAAAAGATGATTACAACTCTAAAAAAAATTACAAGTAAATAAAACAAGAGGAATGAGAAGAAAAGTAATAGAGGAAATTGTAAGAACAAAACAAAGAAAACTCTCACTTACGCAACCTAAGTGAAGAGTGTTAGGGATCACCAACTTGAACAAGGTTTAAAACCTTTGTCCAAAAGCTTATTTCCCCCTAACTCAAGCACTAAGGGATCTCTCTCAGATTTTGGAAAAGCTTTATGGAATTATCAAGCCTCAAGGTGTTTCTAGCCAAGTGCTCTAATGGATAGAAATGTTGTGTCTTACAAGTGAGCTATAGGCTCCTATTTATAGAGTTTAGAGACACCCTTTGAATTTCAAATTCCACCAACCCCCATGGCTGTTACCAATGTTTAATTGGATTAATATGGAATTAAAAATGAGATTTGAGAGTTATTTGAGTTTTTTGAACCGTTCAACAAAGATTGAAAAAATGGTCAGTTTTTGGCTTGTGGCCGTGGCCAGAGACATTAGTGGCCGCGGCCACTAGCCTCTGTCCCACAGGCCGCGACCACTGACCATTTTTCAGCACTAAAAAATATGTTGTTTTTCCAAACGGTTCTAAACCCTCCCAAATGATTTTGTAACTCCCAAAACACATTATTAGGGTTAAAATCATATCTCTAACAGCCATATCACATATGGCTTTATGAAATTCATCTCAATATTGTGTAACAACAATTTTACACAATAAAGGGTAATATTTGGAAGTTACAAATTTGTAACACCAAATATGTTACATTATTTGGATATATCTCATATATCTAAATATTGTAACTCTCTATTATATGTTACAATATGTGACACACTTTGTCACATTTATTTAATCTAAAACATTATATTATAATATAATATAATATTACATTATATTATAAAATAATATAACATTCCCCCACTAGATTAAATAGTTATCTATTGTAACACTTATTTAATCAATCATTATATTTTGAAATATAATATATCCCCCACTTGATTAAATAAGAACTCTCTCTTATAGGAGTCATTGCATTAATGCATAAAGCAAAGTGTTTTTCAACTTGAACTTTACTATAGTGTAATTATCACAAAATTTGTCGAAAATTAGGTTGCACTAGGCATTGAACCATCTTTTCATGATAACAAATCGGTGATAACACACACACCTTTGCGATGTTCACTTGAGACCTCTATGTCTCGCTTTGCATCGTTAATGGACATGTGCACTTTCCATTCATGGACGTTCTTGAGAATACTCCCAATTCTCATGAGATGCGACACCACCCCTAGGTCCATATAGGTAGAATTCTTACAGTATTTTGCTACCGAAAATACTTGTCTTTACAAAACTGAATTCTATTAAAAAACCTTTTGGTTTTAACCCTCAACTTGGTAACACACAAGTACTTAATATCTCAGATGGGACTTGTTTTGAGTACAACTAATATTCACTTGATTGACTTGTTGTTACCTATTGAACCTAACACTAGTTATATAGTGTTAAGATAGGTTACCATCAATTGTGAATCTCTTTAGGGAGTTTAAGTCCCATCCCTCGAGAAGATGCAGCCACTAAATCCCTCGTTAGTGGCTTAGTGAAAGGATCCGCCAGATTTTCACTTGGTCTCACATAGAATATTGAGATGACTCATCTTTGAATCAATTCTCTTACATATCCATGTCTTAGACTAATGTGTCTAGACTTCCCATTATACACTCCGATGTATGCTCTAGCCAATGTCACTTGGCTATCACAATGTATCGATATAGTAGATACATTTTCTTTGATTAGGGGAATCTCTATCAACAGATCCCTTAACCATTCGGCCTCTTTGCCGATAACAGCTAGAGCTATGAACTCTGCTTCCATAGTGGAATGAGATATACAGGTTTGTTTCTTGGAACCCCAAGAAATTGCACCTCCATCAAGTATAAATACCCAACCAGTTGTGGACAAGTTGTCCCCAAGATTGGATATCCAACTTGCATCTGTATATCCTTCTAATATCGAAGGAAATTTGGAGTAGGGAAGGCTTAGTCCTTTGGTTTTCTTGAGATAACCTAGGACTCTTCCAATTGCCTTCCAGTGATCCACACTTGGATTACTTGTAAACCTACTAAGTTTACTTATCGCAAATGCTATATCAGGTCTAGTACACTGGGCAGCGTTCATTAGACTCCCTATAGCACTAGCGTACTCCAATTGAGCCACCGCTCTTCCTTCATTCTTTACTAGTTTTACACTATGATCGAATGGAGTATTGGCATTTTTAACCTTGAGATGGTTAAATTTTTTCAATACTTTCTCAACATA
This sequence comes from Humulus lupulus, assembly GCF_963169125.1. NCBI lineage: Eukaryota > Viridiplantae > Streptophyta > Magnoliopsida > Rosales > Cannabaceae > Humulus > Humulus lupulus. The sequence goes on along the minus strand of NC_084799.1, from coordinate 19,301,849 downwards.
GTGGGCTTGCCCTAACGCAAAACCCCCACTATGTTTCTTTACTTTGATACCGAGTATGGTATCAACTTCTCCAAGATCTTTCATCTCGAAGGTTGATGATAGAAACCTCTTCGTTTCTTCTATCCCTTTCATGCTATTACTTAGAATAAGCATGTCATCCACATATAAGCAAACATTGATCACATATCCCTTACAAGTTTTGGAATACAAACATTTGTCTCCATTGTTATGTCTAAACCCATTAGACATGATGGCTTGATCAAATTTCTCATGCCATTGCTTAGGAGCTTGTTTCAATCCATATAAGGATTTTACAAGTCTACAAACTTTATGTTCATATTTTGGTAGGACAAACCCTTCAGGTTGTTCCATATAGACCTCCTCATTGAGGTCACCATTAAGGAATGCCGTTTTGACATCCATTTGATGAACATACAAGTTGTGTATAGAAGCTAAAGCGAACAGAATTCTTATAGAAGTTGTTCTTCCAATAGGCGCATAGGTATCGAAATAATCGATACCCTCTTTTTGCCTAAACCCTTTAGCTACTAATCTAGCTTTAAAGGTTGGGATAGTGCCGTCAGTGTGGTATTTTCTCCTAAATACCCACTTACACCTAATTGGCTTAGACCCCGGTGGGAGGTCTACCAATTCTCAAGTGTTATTGGAAAGAATGGAATCCATCTCATCATTGATGGCTTCTTTCCAAAATGCACTATCTCTCGATTGCATAGCTTCTCTATAAGTCTTAGGATCATCCTCAACGAGAAGTACAGTAGGAATTTTCCTAATGACTTCCTCTCTATTTCCTTCTACCATGTAGAATGAAATTCGTTGAGAATCTATCTCATCCACTACTAGACTTTTATGATTTTTAAGCCTTTGACTTCTTCTAGGTTCAAAGGGTTGCTTTACATCCTTTTGAGAATTCTCCTCTTGAGAATCAACTTTGGATGTAGAAGCTTGAGAATTGTTCTCATATAACAAATTATCCTTTAGAGATGTTGAAGCTCGAGAATTGTTGTCACATAACATATTCTCAAAAAATTCAACTTCTCTAGATTCAATCACAACATTAGACTCTAAGTCTAATAGCCTATAAGCTTTACTATTTTTGGCATAACCAACAAAAGCACACTTTATGGGTCTTGAACCTAACTTTGTTCTATTAGGTTCGTTTTTCTTGCAATATGCAAGACACCCCCACACTTTGAAGTACCCTATGTTGGGTTTTCTTCCTTTCCATAACTCATATGGAGATAACTCATTTTTCTTCATCGGTATTCGATTAAGAATGTGGCAAGCGGTTTAAAAGCGCTTCACCCCATAAGTTGAAGTTCAACTTAGAAAACACCAACATAGAATTTATCATCTCTAGATAAGTCCTATTTTTCCTTTCGGCAACACCATTGTGTTGTGGTGTATAAAGTGCAGTGCACTCTTGAATTATACCATTTTCTTCACAAAATCTATTGAATTCATTAGAGAAGTACTCTCCTCCTCTATCACTTCTTAGCACCTTAATCTTTTTATTTAGTTGATTTTCAGCTTCTAATTTATACAATTTAAAAGCATCAAAAGTTTCATCTTTATGATTTAAAAGAAACACATAGGTATATCTACTAAAATCATTTATAAAAGTAAGAAAATACATTTAACCACCTCTAGTTAAAACACCATTTAATTCACAAAGATCACTATGGGTTAAATCTAGTAAATTAGATGATCTTTCTACACTAGGAAATGGTTTCTTAATCATTTTGGCCTTAACACATGTTTCACATTTACCATAGTTTTTAATATTGCATGCAATCATACCGCATTTTACTACTCTTTTCATGGTAGAAAAACCTATATGCGATAGTCTAAGATGCCACAAAAATAAAGAATCATACTCAACAATATAGGCGGAATTAGCATTTTTATTGATAACATTGAAAGTTACATCATTGGTGCACAATTTAACCTTACCCTCACAAGAGTACCCCTTTCCCAAAAATACATTTGATTTGGTAAGTATAAGTTTACCGGACTCAAAAACGGCTTTAATGCCGGGCTTGCCAAGCAAATCACCACTTACCAAGTTTCTACTCATTTCGGGAACATAAAGTACATTCACTAATGTAACTTTCTTGCCGGAGGTGAAAAAGACTTCAATGGTACCTTTGCCAAGTACCTTGGATTTGCCCTCATTGCCCATTTGTATCTCATGGTTGCCCTTTGACTCTTCAAAGGCCTTGAACAATGATTTGTCATAGGTGACATGGACGGTGGCACATGTATCATACCACCACCCTTTCACCTTGCCTTGGACTGCATTCACCTCACTAAGGGTAGCAACTATGTTTTCCTCTTGAGTTGCGTTCACCTTAGATCCTTGTTGGTCTTTTCTATGCCTACACTCTCTAGCATAGTGACCCTTTTTCCCACACACAAAGCAAAGACCTTTCTCACCCTTAAACTTGTTTAGGTTGGTTTTTGGACCCAAAGGTTTCTCACTACCCTTTCTCCCTTTGTTTTTGGGATGTTTTGGTTGTGACACCGCATTTGCTTTGGAAGTCTATCCATTAGACCCCTCCACAAGTTTACCTCTACATATCGATTCGAATATGTTTTTGGATTTCCTTCAAAGAATAATCCTCATTTTTATGAAGGATTCTTTTCCTATAGCTCTTCCAAGTTGGTGGTAATTTAGCCACTATAGCACCAACTTGAAAGGCCTCGGGAAGCTTAATCTTTAGCACTTTCAATTTGTTAACAATTATTTTCAATTCATGAATTTGAGGAAGAGTAGGTTTATCACCAAAAAATTTGAAATTGAAGTATTGAGATATCAAAAACTTTTTGGTACCTTCCTCTTCCACCTTAAACTTTCTCTCAAGTGCATCCCATATCTCCTTGGCTGATTTGGTCTCGGTGTAGAGGTCATAGAGCCTATCAGAAAGGGCATTGAGGATATGACCCCTACAAAGGAGATTGTCCTCCTCCCTCTTCCTTCTCTTCTCCACCTCCTCGGGAGTGTCCTTGTCAGATGGCTCGGCTAGAGGTGCCAAGGAAGACTCAAGGATGTAGGCGATTTTGAGAGTGGTTAAAAGAAACTTCACCTTGTCTTGCCACCTAGTAAAATTGGATCCCTCAAACCTATCCAATCTCACTAGTTCTTGGTTCATGATCTTGATTGTCTCCCCTTCCATTGAAACAAAAAAGGGATAAGCTTTTGAATGTTAGGAAAATATGTTTTGCCTCACTGGAAATTGATAATAATATTACAACTCTATGCAATAATATTACAAATAAATATAGATTGATTAAATAAGGTTACAACTCTATAACTGAAAGTACAAATAAACAAAATAGAAGAAGAAGAAGAGAAGAAGAATGGAATAGTGAAAAATATAACTCTAAGCAAAAGATTATAAATAAAGTAAAAGTGTTTGGAACAAAAGAAAAGATGATTACAACTCTAAACAAAATTACAAGTAAATAAAACAAGAGGAATGAGAAGAAAAGCAATAGAGGAAATTGTAAGAACAGAAACACAAGTAAACTCTCACTTACACAACCTAAGTGAAGAGTGTTGGGGATCACCAACTTGAAAAAGGTTTAAAACCTTTGTGCAAAAGCTTATTTCCCCCTAACTCAAGCACTAAGGGATCTCTCTCAGATATTGGAAAAGCTTTATGGAATTATCAAGCCTCAAGGTGTTTCTAGCCAAGTGCTCTAATGGATAGAAATGTTGTGTCTTACAAGTGAGCTATAGACTCCTATTTATAGAGTTTAGAGACACCTTTTGAATTTCAAATTCCACCAACCCCCATGGCTATTACCAATGTTTAATTGAATTAATATGGAATTAAAAATGAGATTTGGGAGTTATTTGGGTTTTTTGAGCCGTTCAACAAAGATTGAAAAAATGGTCAGTTTTTGGCTTGTGGCCGCGGCCACTAGCCTCTGTCCCACAAGCCGCAGCCACCAACATTCAGTGGCCACGGCCACCGACCATTTTCAGCACTAAAAAATGTGTTGTTTTTCCAAACGGTTCCAAACCCTCCCAAATGATTTTGTAACTCCCAAAACACATTATTGGGGTTAAAATCATATCTCTAACAGCCATATCACATATGGCTTTATGATATTCATCTCAATATTGTGTAACAACAATTTTACACAATAAAGGGTAATATTTGGAAGTTACAAATTTGTAACACCAAATATGTTACATTATTTGGATATATCTCATAAATCTAAATATTGTAACTCTCTATTATATGTTACAATATGTGACACACTTTGTCACATTTATTTAATCTAAAACATTATATTATAATATAATATAATATTACATTATATTATAAAATAATATAACATTGGTGCGGTCGCACCCCTAAACTCGAGACTCAATCCCAATTCCAATTCCACTCTTTCTAGGACACTAGCGTTGTCACACTACAACTTAGCGCACTCGCTAGAAACCCAAAAATAACGCATAACATAAGTGTTCTTCCCCAAATGAAAACACTACGATTTCTATGACTTCTCAGCTAAATTTCAAAGCTCAAAATTGGTCCAACCAGACTTTTAACATAATTTCGACCATCATTTCACCCCAAAACACTAGCATAACCTATCCCAAAACTTAGAATATAGACAATTAACTCAACCAACAATTCATGAACCAAAATCATCAAAACCCCAAGAGCACCATTAAAATACCAAGAGTAGGGGTCTTACCTCTGAAATTTAGAATTCCCTAGGTTGGTGATGATCTTAGCAACCTTTAGTCCCAATCAATAAGAGTTGCTAATTCACAAGAATTCCTCCACTAGATTACTTGGCCAAGCTTAGTGCCCTTAGCTTTCAAGTTTTCTTCAAAAAGGGATCAAGAGAGAAAGAGAAGGAGATGGAGATGTGAACGTGTACGAGCCACAATGCTCAACTACTGGCCTAGTCAAGTGGCCAAATTGACCAAATTGCCCCTACTGTAATCTTATCCTCAAAATCAACTCAAGGGCACTTTAGTCATTTGCCAAAATTCCTGTTAATCTCAAATTTCACAACGAATTCCCATGTTAATCCTCTAAACCCGAGTACTCGCCAAATTAATTCCTGTCACTCAATAAATCCCAGTAATTTATCAAATTACCAAAATACCCATAAGCTCGCCCTGAGCCGGGTATTTACCCCGTTGTGACTTTTCCACTAAATGGCTCACTAGGATCGCCTAGTGCCGAGTAACTCAAATATATCCACATAAAAAATATAGTCTCAATCATAAATCACATATATTTACAATCATACCCGCAACGGGTCAAAATTACAAAAATGCCCTTCTAATAAGAAACAAGTCCACATGTATATTTAATACACTTAAACATGAAAGCATAGTCATATCATCATAAAATTCACATAATCATGCATATAATATTCATATTCCTGACCCCCTAATCAAGGCACTAAGCCTTATTAGGAAAATTTGGGCGTTACAATTATTATTTTTCAGTGATTCTCCATGTCAATACCATGTACGATAACTTGTTTCAAATCCCCGACAAAATACATGATTCTTTATCATAGTAATATTTCATTTTGATTCATTACCACAATCTATACATAGACAATGAAATCTTTTCGGATCACTACAATTTGTTTGGCAAAATTTTAAAAATTGGTTGAATCTGTCTTGAAATTGTTGTGTTTCTCTATTCTCAAGAATTCATGATTTATCCATAATGATAATATCTACATAATTTCTAAGTCAATAATAAAAAGAAAATTAATATTGTAATTGAACAAAAATATGTTCAACTAATAAATTCTCAAATAAAATGGGCAGAGTTTTGTTTACCGCCCAAATGTGACTTCCACTAAGCGGTGGTTGTAGTATAGATCGAGTGATCGATTCTACAAGGAGGCAAAGAAATAAAGTTAATCAATAAATAAAAATTAAAGATAAATAATGTAAGAAAATTAGAACAAGTGATATTCTTGTGTTTTTGAGATTTAAAGATTATAAATAAATATAGGACAAAAGTGTGATGTAACAAAAATGTAACAATTAGGAAGGATCAAGAGTCACATATATGCATACTTATTTATTTGGATTTTTTATTCACAAAAATTAGACAAATGAATAGTTCAAATCCCAACCATTCATTTGGAAGATTTAACATTAAAGCACAAATGTATTTCACAAAATTTATTTAAGTGATTAATATTCTTTACCATGGAAGGATGAGATAAATCTTATGAGAAATCTAAACTTGACATTATACCATTGACAATAATGTAATAAAAGATTGGACATAAAACCTAACACAAATATTACTTTTACTATTTATAAAATACATAGAAAGAGCATGACTAATTCTATATAGATTTAGCAAAAGTAAATATATATGAATGAAATGGAGAAAATGATAAAGATATTATCTATATTATTTTCACTAATTTGATAATACATAGAAAGTACTTGACAAAATATATATACTATTAATAAACATAAATAAAGATAACAAGATGAAGAAATAGAGATGAAAGAAAATAAATCACTCAAATATATAAATTTTAAGCACAAAGTGAATAAAAAATACCAAACAAAGTCATAGTGCATATATGATCAGCCTAACATTCCTAAGAAGGTTAGCCTATTATGCTAGACATTCTGATAAAATTCTAGAGAGAAAATATGATAAATGATACTAAAATTTGGTAGAGTTTTGCTACCTAAAAATTACATGCCAAATGTGAAAGAAGAGTTCCTATTTATAGAAGAAGAAAATGATTAAAAAGAAATTAAACTACAAATAGGGTTTACAAAATAAATATGAAATATTAATAATAAAATATGATTTAAAAAAATCAAATCTTACTATTAATATTTACCTAGCTATTTTAGTGAATGGTCAACATGCCTCTTTTTCTAAAACAACACAAAATGTGAGCTTTAAAGCTCAAAATAAAAGGTCCAAGGCCCAAAGAGCACACAAAGTGGGCTGGTGGCAGCTGAGGCTTTAACACATTCGCAGCCAATAGAAACATGCCACATGGACGGTTGGGTTGAAGGAAAATGCAACAACTGGGCGCGGGTCGGACAGGCCAGGTGGTTTGCAGGTCAGACGTAGGCGGAAGAAGCTGGGCCGGGCTCTGGATCATGAGGAGTCTGGGCGGGGCTCTCCAGGCGGCTGGGGTTTGCTGAGCAGAGACGTGTGTCGCGTGGAGGGGACACCACTTGGCACTGCAGGTGAGAGGAAAGAAAAGGGGTTGGGCCTGTTTTCATGGGCTTTAATCTTCAAAAATGTCACTTTTCTTCTTTCTTTTTCAAATTTATTTCTTTTTTTTTTCTTGTTAATCCAAATGCTAAAAATGCAATTTATTCCTAAAAAATAACAATAAATTAAATCATAGTCAATTATTTTCATTCATCAAATATATCATAATAATTCAATGAAAATAATAATTAAAACTTAACTTATTTTGACATTTAAAATCAATAAATATGCATTTTCACCACTAATCAAGTTTTCTCTATTTCTATAACATATCCAAAATTCATATGTATTTATAATTTCAACATAAAGAAACATAATTATTACATAAATTAACTATAAAACATGTTCAATTAATATATTAATCTTTTAAAAAAATTGGGCAGAGTTTCCTCTATTTCTATAGCATATCCTAAGTTGTTACTACCTATAAATTCAAATCAAACAAAACATACAACAAACAACATGCATGTTCTTAACCACAAGCCACTGCATCACACAGAATTCGCAAAACCTACTTCACTAGGACACACATGTTATAATGCCCCAAAATCCCTAATAAGGTTTAGGACCTTGATTAGGAGGTCGGGAGGGCCATAATTGGTTTATTATGCTTTTAAATGATTATATGCTTGTTTATGTGAATTATATTATGATATGATGATAAACACATGCATATGAGTTCATATTTTATTATAAGGGCATTTTGGTAATTTGTTCTGTGAGGGCATAATTGTGTATTTTGGTGCATGTTTGTATTTAATTGATAAGGCCACATTACAATGTGGATTTGTTCGAGCCATTCAGCATGAGATGATCTGGAATGCAAGTGTTCGGTCTGGTCATAACATGATTAAGTTCGGGGCTCGGGGTGAGTCTCGGGATGATTTTAATGATTAGAACATTACCGGGAATTAAAGGGTAATGGGGTATGATTTATTGGTATTTGAGAATATTGAGAATAACGGGAATTGAAGGGTGTTAATTATGATTATCGAAATAGGTGCGAAATGATGATTGTGCCCTTGGTGGCTGTTAAGGTTTATTTTAGACGTGAGGGCATTTAGGTCTTTTCACCCTTAAGGATTTATATCAACCCTTTAAGGTTGTAGAAAGCTGTAGAAAACAGAGTCTCCTTCTCTTCTCTCCCGATGGTCATTTCTCCCCCGTTTCTCTTTGGATTTTCAAGCTCTTTTTGAGGAACCAAGCCAGGGAACCAAGCTGTTGTAATGCCCTGCTTACCCCAGAACAGTTACGGTAAACCAGAAATTTGACTCGCTACCCGAGTCTTTTGGTTAAAAAAGTGCATCTAAGTGTTATTAACAGGCTAAGGTGGAAAACCAATAAAAAGGGAAGGATATATTTTATTAAGTGCATAAAACTGTTCATGGGCCCATAAAAACATTTACAAGTTATTTATAACTCAAAAAGGTCATTACTGTTTCAAATTAAAAACCCGCTGACCTAGGCAGCAAAAATACTCCTTGGTCGTGGTGGTCAAGCGACCGCATATGTACACATCACCACCTAAGCTCTCCACTCAAGGCTGGGTGAGCTTTGCTTTTCCTTTACCTGCACCACATAGTACCCATGAGCCAAGGCCCAGCAAGAAAACACAATATAACATGATATAATATCAACAATGATCATAATAATCATTCAGGGCTTTCAGTCCAAATAGAGGAGTGACAATTGGAAAAGTCACTAAAGTGGGTTCAATTCCCAATAGCCATGTGACGATAGGGTCACTGGGGCTTTAAAGATAAGTGATCATTTCGCTAGCTTAAACAGGTTAGGTGCATGATGTCTAGTCATCAACATAACCTACCTCATGACCATAGAGTCATAACCATGGAACACAGTTCCCTAGCCATGTGACAAACAGTCACCTAGGCCTTTGGCCCTTGCTCTGAGTAACTAGTCCTAGACTAGCCAAGCGCTTATAAGATTCATCGACCTTAGGGTCAGTCCAGCGTTAATGCCTTAGAGTCATTCAACGCTGATATCGATTAGATCTAATCTTCATTCGGCCCTGCGTTCAGGACGCTTATGCCGTTTCTGACTCTTAGGTCAGTATCCCTGACTAGTCAGTACCATATACAAGTAAACAATATTCGCTAGCGTTTAATATGCAATCAATGTCCACATTTATCAACCAACATACCTCAACAACAATCATGCATGTCATATACACAAGGTGCAGTTTTCTAACCTCCGGTTCGAGCGAGAAATAATATAAGAACGACCATTGAGAACGATCAACCTTTAGATTCCTTAGCGGTTACCTAATCATAACCAATTAGAAACCATCAATAAAGTAAATCAATGAATGGTTCACAATCTAAACCACACTCCTGGGATCAATCCCTCACTCTTGGGACTCTCAAACTACTCAAAAGGGGTAAAGGAACCAACCCCCGAGCCTTAAAAACCATCCCGAGCCCTAAACATAACATTCCCTGAAACTGACCTAGCGCCTAGGCACTGCCAACCAGCGCTGGGGCACTGCCAACCAGCGCTGGGGCGCTGCCCCAGAAACAGAGAGGGCATTCTCTGCCCTGCATAGCGCTGGGGCGCTAGGACTGGCGCTGGTCGACTTAGGCGACAAAACAACTATTACAGTATATTTTCCCAAAAAAAAAACTCTAGTCGTGGCAGCTAGGCAGGCCGAACATGTACCTGTCGCTCCACGCTCTTCGTACTCATGGTTGTCGACCTTTCCCTTGCCCTTACCAGCACCATAGAGCACCTGTGAGCCAAATCCCAGCAAGAAAACTCAACACAAAACTATCCACAGCATATAACAAAATAGCCAACGGGCTAAACACATTGCAGCCAACGCCGTCCCAGGCGCTTTACCAGGCTCTGGGTTTACGGTCTTCACCGAGAGGGTGGCTCCAGCACCCTTGGAAGGTCTCGCCCTAACGGCTTGCACTTCGCATACTCAACGTCGATCCTGACCCTTTGCCGTACCCAACTTCTTGCCGTTCTCGGCCTTTGACATTCCTGGACTTCGTCGTTCCCAGCCTTTGCCGTTCACTCACAAACATGCATCACATAGCATAATATTCACAGATATTTAAACTCAAATTAAACATAATATTTAAGGACGCGCCCTGAAATACAAACAATAGGGCCACACCCTGCTCTACAGGTACAACAATTTTCTTACATGTGTCCCGAGCTATCTGAATACCGTGATCTCGAGCACAGTCCTCTAACCCGAGCCTAATTGAAAACCTATTCACAACGCATTAATAACAACCATCCATCAATTTCTAAATAAATAAATAACTTTGGAATATTAATCTAGCCTCCGGAACCTTGGATTCTACTAAATCGGGTAATAAAATCCTTCCTAAACCTTAACATTTGAGTTCCCGAGCTAAAAACCCACAAATATCCATTATTTGCATTTGAGTCACGACCCAACCCCTTATGGACTGTAGCGCGCTCAAGTCAGAGGCAAAATGCCTCTCTCGTGAAGGACACGAGTCGCGGCGTGCCTAGGCAAAACAAAGGCTTTCCAGACTCTTCGAGCACACAGGCCATGACGCCTGAAGAACAGGGCCGCGACCCGAACCCCGAAACCCAGAAAATCAACCCCATCTCTGCGTTTTTCCTCGAGCCTAAGCCCCAAATTCACACCCCAATCATTAGCCAAACTCAGATTTAGGCCTAGAATTCTCCTTCACATAACCTAAACATCACAACAAAACCACAAACAACTCCACACACTCATCAGACACCCAAAATCAAACTTAGAACTAAACTCTCATGCACACCTATAATCCTAGCAGAATTCAGCAAGAAGATCAAGTCTAAGAGCTTCATCTGTACTATATTCGACCCTGAGCCACTTCCCAGCACAGTAAGCTTCCAATCCACCAGTTCTTTAGTCTAAATCCTCAAGGTTTCTCCAAAATTCTCAAGCACCATAGAAAGGGAGTGAGAACCGACAGTGAGTGAGTGAGAGCTGAAATTTGATGTTGTTTCCCTTCTATTTTCTTCTAATGTCTCAGCAGCCCATGTGCTTAAGCTTATCCCTTAGGCAATAGTCCAAATTACCTCATTGAGTCTATCTTAATCCTTAAGTGTCACTATGGAAATTTTGTCATATGCCACTTCCCGCTAAGTCCTCGAGTAATCCTACAGATCCTCGTTTAATCCTGACATGTCCAAAAATTGCTAAATTACTACCCGGTACTTGATAAATCCTGAACACCAACTGTGTTCCCAAAATACCCCTAGGTTCTTTCCTGAGCCGGGTATTCGACCCCGTTGTGACTATTTAGCTAAACTGCTCCCTAGGACCGTCTCAGATCGCGCATCACAAATATATCACCACTCACTCGTGGTATCAATCATAGTATACACAAATATTACATTTATGCCCTCAACGGGCTAAAATTACAAATATGCCCCTAATAACCAGATAGGGCTCTCATGCATATTTAATTCACCTAAACATGCATTTCTAATCACATAATCATCAAATTCACATATTAGCGTAATTAAATCAATTATTGCCCTCCCAACACACTAATCAAGGCCATAAAGCCTTACTAGCAAATTTGGGACGCTACAACTATCCCCTCCTTACAGAAATTTCATCATCGAAATTACCTGAATAACTCGGGAGACTGATCCTGCATATCTATCTTAAGTTCCCTAGTTGCCTCTTCCACCTTGTTGTTCCTCCATAGCACTTTCACTAAGCCGATGGTCTTGCTCTGCTGGACTTTATCCTTTCGGTCGAGAATATGAACCAGCTTCTCTTCATACGATAAATCCTGATCCTGATCCAACTCCAAGTTCTCATAACTCAGCATGTGCGTAGAATCTGATACATACTTCCGGAGCATGGATATATGAAACACATTGTGAGCTACCTCTCCAACTCGTTTCAGATTCTCAAAGGGGCCAACAAACCTAGTGCTCAGCTTGCCCCGTACTCCAAACCGTTTCACCCCTCTCGAGGGAGAAACTTTGAGAAACACATGGTCACCAACTTAAAACTCTATGCTCCTGCGTCTCAAGTCTGCTCCTGCGTCTCAAGTCTGCTCCTGCGTCTCAAGTCTGAGTAACTCTTCTGCCGACTCTGGGAGGCAAGCATTCGCGCTCTAATCTTCTCAATCGCCTCATTGGTCCTCTGGAAAACCTCAAGACCCAGATACTTCTACTCACCCGTCTCATCCCAATGGAAGGGTGATCTACACTTCCTCCCATATAACATCTCATACGGAGCCACTCCGATAGTCACCTGATAGCTGTTATTATACAAAAATTCAATCAAAGGGAGATAATTACTCCAAGATCCCCCATAATCCAACATGCAGGCTTGCAACATATCCTCCAGTATCTGAATCATCCTCTCAGACTGTCCATCCGACTGATGATGATTGTTATATTATTTTATAATATAATGTAATGTTATACTATATTATAATATAATGTTTTAGATTAAATAAATGTGACAAAGAGTGTCACATATTGTAACATATAATAGAGAGTTACAATATTTAGATATATGAGATATATCCAAATAATGTAACATATTTGGTGTTACAAATTTGTAACTTCCAAATATTACCCTTTATTGTGTAAATTTGTTGTTACACAATATTGAGATGAATTTCATAAAGTCATATGTGATATGGCTGTTAGAGATATGATTTTAACCCCAATAATGTGTTTTGGGAGGGTTTGGAACCGTTTGGAAAAACAGCACATTTTTTTTGTGCTGAAATCGGTCGGTGGCCGCGGCCACTGAATGTTGGTGGCCGTGGCCTGTGGGACAGAGACTAGTGGCCGTGGCCACAGGCCAAAAACTGGCCAATTTTTCAGTTTTTTCAATCTTTGTTGAACGGCTCAAAAAACCCAAATAACTCCCAAATCTCTTTTTTAATTCCATATTAATCCAATTAAACATTGGTAACAGCCATGGGGATTGGTGGAATTTGAAATTCAAAGGGTGTCTCTAAACTCTATAAATAGGAGCCTATAGCTCACTTGTAAGACACAACATTTCTATCCATTAGAGCACTTGGCTAGAAACACCTTGAGGCTTGATAATTCCAGAAAGCTTTTCCAATATCTGAGAGAGATCCCTTAGTGCTTGAGTTAGGGGGAAATAAGCTATTGGAAAAAGGTTTTAAACCTTGTTCAAGTTGGTGATCCCCAACACTCTTCACTTAGGTTGTGTAAGTGAGAGTTTTCTTTGTTTTGTTCTTACAATTTCCTCTATTGCTTTTCTTCTCATTCCTCTTGTTTTATTTACTTGTAATTTTGTTTAGAGTTGTAATCATCTTTTCTTGTGTTCCAAACACTTTTACTTTATTTGTAATCTTTTGATTAGAGTTGTATTTTTCACTATTCCATTATTCTTCTCTTCTTCTTCTTCTATTTTGTTTATTTGTACTTTTAGTTATAGAGTTGTAACCTTATTTAATAAATCTATATTTATTTGTAATATTATTGCATAGAGTTGTAATATTATTATCAATTTCCATTGAGGCAAAACATTTTTTCTTAACAATGATAAGCGGTAATAAACCGCAACTGTGTGCCCATAGCCTTCTGCAGGCTCTCCCAAAACTTGGAGGTTAAGGTTGGGTCCCTGTCGGATATTATCAACCTCAGAGCCCCGTGTAGTTGCACGATTTCCTTCACATAAAGTTTAGCATACTGCTCCACAATATAGGTCGTCTTAACAGGCAAAAAGTGGGCTGATTTTGTAACGTCCTACTTCCTTAGAGTCGTTACTAAGTGAGTTTAAAATGTGCCACTAACTCGCTAATCGAGGTTTTAGGTTAAAAGTGTAGCTAAACTGTGGTGAAGGTCGTTTAAAGGCATTAAATATAAAAATGTGGTCATTCATTGAAAATACTAAAAATTAAACATTTGGGATCCCAAAATACTATTTAGAAAATATTTACAACTCAAAATACATTTAGGGTCAGCTAGGCAACAAATTCAGGTCAATACATAACATTTTCCCAAAAATACCCCCGGCAGTGGCAACCAGGTAGGCCGAACATGTACCCATCGCTCCACGCTCTCCATACTCATGGTTGGTCTATTTTTCCCTTGCCCTTACCTGGACCATAGAGCACTCGTGAGCCGAAGCCCAGCAAGAAAGCTCAACACAAAACAAATAGCATATGCATATCTATCAACAACATATAACAAAACAGCCAACAGGATAAACATTTAGCAGCCATGCCGTCCCAGGCGCTTTACCAAGCCTTAGGTTCGCGGTCTTCACCAAGAGGATGACTCCAGCATCCTAGGAGGGTCTCGCCCTAATGGCTTGCACTTCGCGTGCTTAACGTCGTTCCCGGCCCCTTGCCGTACTCGGCTTCTAGCCGTTCCCAACCTTCGCCGTTTCTGGCCTTCGCCGTTCACTCACAAATATACTATACATAGCATAATATCAACATATATTTAAACATATACTAAACATAAACAGTAGGGCTACACCCTACAATTCAATCAATAGGGCCATGCCCTGCAATACAAACAATAGGGCCATTCCTGCTCTACAGGTACAACAGTTTTCTTACCTGTGTCCCAAGCTTCCTGAGCACCGCAATCCCGAACACAGTCCTCTAACCCAAGCCTCGCTGAAAACCTAGTCACAGCGCATTCATAATAGCCATCCATCAAGTTATAATCCAATAAATACCTTTGGAACATAATTCTATCCTCCGGGACCTTGGATTCTACCAATCTGGGTGGTAAAATCCTTCCCAGGCCTTAACATTTGGGTTTCCAAGCTAAAAACCTTCAAACAGTTAATACTTTAAATTTGAGCTGCAGTCCAGCCCCTTAAGGGTCGCGACGCACTCAAGTCAGGGGCAAAATGCCTCTCTGTTGAGGGACACGGGTCGCGGCGCTCCAATCCTTGGGCCGCAGCATGCCTAGGCAGACAGAGGCTTCCAGCCTCTTCGACACACACGAGCCGCGACACCTGAAGAACAGGGCTGCGACTCGAGCTGCCAAACCCAGAAAATCACCCTTCTTCCTGCGTTTTCTTCGAACCTAAACCCCAATTCTCATAATTCTAACATCAATTAAACTCATAATTGAACCTGGATTCCTCGTTTACATATCCTAGTTAACACAATAAGTCCATAAACATCCCCATAAACTCAGCCAATATCCAAAATTAAACTTAAAATCCAATTCACATGCAAACCTATAACTCTAACAAAAATTCAGCAGAAACTTAAACTATTCAGTGCTAGGTTCCTTACCTCAAGGAAGATTTCGAGCGTAGATTAGTTCTCCAGCACCCTAAGCTTATCTTTCCTAAGTTCCAAGCTTTAGTTTATGAGTTTCTCCTCCAAAACTCCAAAATCAGTTGAGTCCCGAAGAGGATGAGCGAGAGAGAGAAAAAGTTGAGAGTTTTTGTTTCCTTTCCTTCTCCTTAATTCCAGTGACTTCTCAAGAATACCCAGCCTGCTCTAAACCATGCATATCCTTACCAAAAGACCAAGTTTCCCCTTAACTCATCTAAGTCCTCAAGTATCGTCAAGGGAAATTTCTTCATTTGCCAAACCCCGCTAATTCCTCGAGTGTTCCTATAAATCCCTGTTTAATCCCGACAGGTCCAAATAATTACTAAATTACTACCCGTTACACGATAAATCCCAAACACATATTACGTTCCCAAAATACCCCTAGGCTCCTCCCGAGCCGGGTATTTGACCCTGTTGTGACTTTCTAGCTAAACTGCTCCCTAGGAACGTCTCAGATCGTGCATCATAAATTTATCACATTTATGCCATCAACGGGCTAAAATTACAAATATGTCCCTACTAGACAAATGGGGTCCACATGCATATTTAATTCACCTAAACATGCATTTATAATCACATAATCATCAAATTCATTTATTAACATAATTAAATCAATTATTGCCCTTCAGGCACGCTAATCAATGTCCTAAGCCTTATTAGCAAATTTGGGACGCTACATATTTGGTGTACCTGTCCACAATCACCCATACTGAATCGTGTTGTCCCACGGTCTTCGACAATCCAACCATGAAGTCCATGGTGATATCCTCCCATTTCCACTCTGAAACCCCTATAGGCTGCAACAACCCTACTGACCTCTGATGTTCAGCCTTTACTTGCTGACAAGTCAAACACTTGGCCAGATAATCCACCACATCCATCTTCATTCCTGGCCACCAATACAAAGTTACCAAATCTTGGTACATCTTCGTCGTACCCGGTTGTAAAGAGTAGAGAGTGGTATGAGACTCATCCAAGATCTCTCGCCAGATACCAAAATCAACCGGCACACAAACTTGTCCTTTGTACCTTAATAAACCCATTTCTAAAATGGAAAAGTCCTTAGCCGCTCCAACTAAGACGCCATCTTTGTGCTTTATGTGTTATATTATTTCATATAATATAACGCTAGATTAAATAATGTGGCAAAATGTGATTTGTCACACAAGTGTGATTTGTCACACCTAAAAACATATTATTGAGAGCCACAAAAATTAGACACATGTGTGTGCCCAAATGTGACATATTTTGGAGTTACAAAATCAGTTACAAATTTGTAACTCCCAAATATTACCCCAATAATGTGTATATTATATGTTACACATTTGAGATTGGATTTCACAAAGCCATGATGAAATATGGCTATTGGAGACATGTTTTTAACTCCCAATAGGTGTTTGGAGGTTACAAAATCATGTGGGAAAGGATTTGGGACGATTTAGAACGTTTTGGAAAAATGACTTTTTTGTGCTGAAAATGGCCTGTGGCCGCGGCCTGGGGGACAGAAGCCAGTGGCCGCGGCCACTGAAAAGTCCTGGCCGCGGCCAGTGAGGCTTGCAGCCTATTTGGTTTTTCAGTTTTTTCCAAATTGAACGGTTCTAACATCCCAAATAACTCCCAAATCTCCATTTTAATTCCATAAACATCCAATTAAACATTGGTAGCAGCCATGGGGGTTGGTGGAATTTGAAATTCAAAGGGGTATCTCAAACTCTATAAATAGGAGCCTAATGCTCACTTGTAAGACATACCATTTTCCATACACAAAGCACTTGGCTGGAAAATACACCATAGGTGCTTGATAATTTCAGAGAGCTATTTCTTAGAGAGATCCCTTAGTGCTTAGAGAATAGGTGGAAATAAGCTTTTGGACAAAGGTTTTGAACCTTGTTCAAGTTGGTGATTTCCACTACTCTACACTTTGGTTGTGTGAGAGTTTGTTTTTTCCATTGATCTTTTCATTTTGTTGTTCTTCTTGTATTATTAGTGTATTGAGTTTGTAATCCTCTACTTCTATTTCTATTTACATATTTATTGGTGTCTTTTGTTTTAGGGTTTTAGTTCTTATAATTATCTTCCTTCTCTTATTTCTATTTACTTGTATTTTGAGCAATTGAGTTGTAATATTTATTTAATCAATTACCTTGTCTATTGTATTTTTTGCATAGAGTTGTATATTGGTTTTTCCATATTTCCATTGAGCAATAATATATATTCTCTAACACTCTGACCAAGAGATCCTCCCCCTGTGCCTCCTTGATCCTCTCAAGGAGCATAGACTATAGAGTGATGTTGGCTAACTGATCAACTACCAACTCTATACCGGCTCCAGTCATCTCTTCATCTAACTTATCTCATATCTGCCTCGAATTGAACAATTGTCCTGGGCCCTTCCGACTCAGTGCGTCAGCCACCACATTGGCCTTCCCAGGATGGTATAGAATATCACAATCGTAATCCTTTACCAATTTTAGCCAACGCCTTTGGCGCATATTCAGATCTTTCTAAGTAAAGAAGTACTTCAAACTCTTATAGTCGATGTATATTTCGCATTTTTCACCATATAAATAATGTCTCCAAACCTTAAGTGCAAATACCACTGTTGCCAATTCCAGATCATGTGTGGGATACCTTTGCTCATACTCCTTCAACTGTCTCGACGCGTAGGCTATAACATTTCCGGCTTGCATCAGTACACACCCCAAACCTTGTTTGGAAGCATCACAGTAGATTACAAACTTCTCATTGTCTGACGGCAGACTCAATACTGGAGCGGTGATCAGTCGCTGCTTCAACTCCTTGAAATTGTTCTCACACCTGTCTATCCATACATACTTAGTATTCTTACGTGTCAGTTCGGTTAGTGGTGTCGCTATTCTGGAGAATCCCTCGAAGAACCGCCGATAGTACCTTGCCAATCCCAAAAAGCTCCTAACCTCTGGTACACTGCTTGACCTGGGTCAATCCCTCACTGCCTCAATCTTGCTTGGGTCAACTAGAATCCCCTCCTTACTAAAATTATGACCCAGAAATGTTACTTGGGGTAGCCAAAACTCACAGTTGCTGAACTTAGCATATAACCTATGCTCCCTCAATCGTTGTAATACCAAGCGTAAATGTTGCTCGTGTTCTGTCTCTGACTGAGAGTACACCAGTATGTCGTCAATGAATACAATCACAAACTTGTCCAGATAGTCCTTGAAGACCCTATTCATCAAGTCCATAAAGGCTGCTGGGGCATTGGATAATCCAAAGGACACAACTAGGAATTCATAGTGTCCATACCTCGTGCAAAAAGCGATCTTTGGCGTAACGCCCCAAATCCAGGGACCGTTACGGTGTGCCTTGTAAACAGTGCTAAACTCGCTAATCGAGTCATTTGGCCAAAATCGTGAACTAAGTATGATTAGCGGTTTAGGGATTAAAAACTTTGGTTAAGATGTAACGTTTCACTAGAACGTTTAATTTATACATTGGGATCCTGAAAATAAAGTTTCAGAGTTTATTACAGAAAATATTTACGACAGGCCGTTCTAAGCGACAAAACAGGGTTCAACCCTAGTTCCACTTTAAACCTCGGCCGTGGCGGACGAGCAGCTGCATATGTACACATCATCACCTAAGCTCTCCAACTCAAGGATGGTCCAGCTTCCTCTTGCCTTTACCTGCACCACGTAGCACCCGTGAGCCGAAGCCCAGCAAGAAAACCCAATAAAGCTTGATATAATATCAACAACGATCATAATAACCATTCAGGACTATCAGTCCAAGCAAATAGGTGACAATAGCCAAAATTCACAATAATGAGCATCGCTCCTTCTAGCCATGTGACGATAGGGTCACCAGGGCTTAACTGATAAATGATCCTTTCATAAGTTCGATTAGGACAGGTGCAAGGTGATTAGTCACCAACATAACCTTCCTCACGACTCTAGAGTCGAAACTATGGACAACGTCCCTTAGCCATGTGGCAAACAGTCACCGGGGTCATACACCTTGGCTATAGTCATCTGGTCGTAGACCAGGCAAGCGCTTATAAGGTCTTCGACCCTAGGGTCGGTCTAGCATTAATGCCATAGAGCCATTCAATGCGTAATTCTCGACTCTAGAGTCGGTCCCTGACTAGTCAGTGTCATTCACAAGTAAGACATGCCACCAATTATATGTCACATGTTCCATATCCATAAACGAGGCATTTAGCATGCTTACTAAACAGGTATTAGTGCTATTAGGGCCATGCATAAACGCAGAGGCTCAAGCTCTGAACGATATCATACTCAGTATATAAAGCATGTCCCAATCACATGTTTCTCATGCATCATATGCAATATATTCAACAATCCAACATGCACCAATAACAGCCATGCATGTCACGTTTAATAGTCAACCAATATGCATCAAGAATAGCCATGCATGTCATACATAATAATCAACCGACATGCATCAATAATAACCATGCATGTCATACTCAATAATCAACCAACATGCATTATAATAGCCTTGCATGTCATACATAATAATCAACCGACATACACCAATAATAGCCATGCATGTCTCATATACACATGGTGCAGTTTTCTTACCTCAAAGTCGAGCTAGAATAATTAAAAGAACAACCCTTGAGAACGATCAACCTTTAATCCTTTAGCGGTCACCTAGTCATAACCAAATATAAGGTACCATCAATAAAAATGGTCAACATAAGTTCCCAAATCAATATCTAGCCTCCGGGACATCAATCCCCACTTAACCAAGTAGTAGGATCAACCCCGAGGCCTATGGTAAGCATCCCCAAGTCAAAAACCCTATTCTGGCCAAATCTACCCTGATGGGCCGCGGCTCGCCATAGCCACGCCGCGGCTCACCTTCCTGACAGAGCCAAACCCTTCACAAAAATGCACGTAGGCCGCGGCTCATCATAGCCGTGCTGCGGCCCACCATAGCCGTGCTGCGGCCCATTACCAAAACCAGCAAGCACCAGCTTGCGTTCCCCTGCGTTTTCCTTCGAAACCAACCCTTCAAACCAGTCCCAAACCTCAACCTAATACCCAATTTAACCACCAAACATCATCTACAACTCACCCACATCAAAACCCAAGTTAAACCTCAATTAAACTTCCATTAATTCCAACTCTTTATCAAGAAATCACAAGCTGAAACTTAAATAAAAAACAGAGTATAACCAGGGATTTCATGGCTGAAACTTACCTCAAACTTGGTTTTGATTCCCCTTTAATGGCTGAATCACGACCCTAAGCTCCCACCTTTGATTCCCTAGCTTAACTCCTCAAGTTGGCTCCAAAATTCCAAAGAGAAAAGGAAGGAAAATGGTACACGGGTGAGGGAGAGGAAGAAGGTTCTTGATGCTCTGTTTTATTTTCATTCCACAGCCTTCTAAAACTCAAAAGGCTGATACATATCCTTTGCCAAATGACCTAAATGCCCCTAGGTCACTTAAGGCTTCTAAAATCACCCCAAGGGCAAAATTGTCCTTTCCAACCTATACCGTTAATTATAATTAACGCTCTCTAATTCCCGTTATTCTCAATATTCCCCAATACCAATAAATCACATCCCATTACCCTTTAATTCCCGGTAATGCTCTAATCATCAATTCCACCTCGAGTCTCACCCCGAGCCTCGAACTTAAACCCGTTATTACTAGACCGAACACTTACATCACATGATCGTCTCATGTCGATTAGCTCGAACCAATCCACCTTATAATGTGGCTATATTAATTATTCACAACCATGCACCCAAAATATACAATTACGCCCACAGTGTCCAAATTACCAAAATACCCTCTTAATTAACATATGAGCCCATATGCATGCATTCACCATCATGTAATAATATAATTCACGTAAACATGCATATAATCATTAAATACTATAATAAATCAATTATGGCCCTCCCGGCCTCCTAATCAAGGTCCTAAACCTCATTAGGGAATTTGGGGCATTACATTTGGTATGTCCTCCTGTTTAATCCTTAACTGGTGGTAGCTTAACCGAATGTCAATCTTAGAGAACACTGTCTTCCCTCGTAGCTGATCAAACAAGTCGTCGATCCTAGGTAGTGGATACCTATTCTTAATGGTCAACTTGTTCAGCTCTCTGTAGTCAATGTACATCCTAAAGGATCCATCATTCTATAACGCCCTAGATAGCCAAGACCGTTACACTGTGTATTTATAAAGGTGCAGGACTTGCTAATCAAGTCATTTAGTTAACAACGTGTTTGCTAAAGTCATTAATGCACTAGGGTTGAAAAGGCTTTGGTCTCAAAAGATGCTTTTCATACAATTAAACATTTTATACATGGGATCCCAAAAGAAACAGCATTTAAGAGTTCGTTTACAAAATTTCCAGTGTACAAATAACCACTAGCCATTCTAAAGGCAAAACAGATGTTTATGGTTCTCCTGTCCTGGTTGCCCCTCAACCGTGGCGGCTGAGCAGCTGTTCTTGTACATTCTGCTCCCAGAGCTCTCTAAATCAGGGCTGATCAAGCTTGCCCTTACCTTTACCTGCACCACGAATCACCCGTGAGCCAAGGCCCAACAAGAAAATGTAATATCACAACACGAGTACTGATAATAATCATAAACCCTTAAAGCATGTGTAAACATTTAGCAATCCCTAATAAACATATAACTTACTGACATAAGCATGAATTCATAAGCTAACAATTAGCCAATCAGCATATCATATTCAACAGTCAACCACAACAACCAGATTACACGATAATTAGGGTCGACACCCTTAGGTCGCACCCTCTGTTTACCCCACTTACTCCGGCCCGCTTAAACCGAGCTCAGTGCATAATAAGCTGTCCTCTGTTACCAGTGGCTGAGCCGCGCCCTGTGTGCTAATGTAAATATCGGCACTCTTAGGTCGTTTGTCTACCATTTACATGGCATAATACCATCCTCTACAAGGCATACAAAACAGGGAACCCTTACTCCCATTATGAGCCCACAACCGGGTGCAGTTTTCTTACCTTTAATTTCCAAACACTTTGATTACGAGAAATGCCCCTTGAGCACGATCCGTCTCCTGAGCCCTAGCCTTTACCTAGTCACAACCAAGATAAGGGATTCCATTAATATTCAAATAAAGGTTTCTAGGTGAAGTTCTAGCTTCCGAGACATCGAATTCCACCAAGCACGGTGGTGGAATCGTTCTCGAGCACCCTAGGTTAGGTTCCTGCGCTTAAAACCTTCAAACAACCAAAAATTCACTTAATGGCCGCGGCCCGCCCCCTAAAACAGAGGCTAGGCCTCTCTAACCACAGACACGCACCACGACCCTACCCTGTGGCGCCGCAGTGCTTCCCTACTGCAGAGCCTCCTTGGCTCTTCTTTGCTTCGCAGGGCCGCGACACTCTAGAACAGAGCCGCGGCCTAGCCCCTCGTGCCCAGAAAATCCACCATTTTTAACATCCCAACCTTTCTCAAAACCACCCCAAAGCACCCTAATTCCAAAACCCAGTGATCACAAAACTTCTAACATGATTCTAGCAACATAATCCAGCAAAGACCTAGCTTAAGAACTCATTAAAATCCATATTTTAATTTATGAAACCCAGAAGCTCAAGAACATAAAAGCCGGCAATGGAACACTGGAATTCAACCATTAGATCATAGATTCAAGCTTACCTCCACTGCAGAACCAACTCCCTTCACGATTTCTGAGCTAAAACCTAAGCTTTCTAGCTTCAATTCAATCCTTAAATTTCAAAACCACAAACACTTTAAAACCAAGCCAAAACACAGAATTAATCACCATGCACAAAGCTTATATCTTACCTTAGTTCTTGATTGCACCCCTTAGCTGAACACTGGACTAATCTTCAAGATTCCAGCCCAAACCACTGAATTCCCAGCTGAATTCCTTATGTTTTATGTGGTTTTTCTTTTGAAAGAGAAAAGGAAAAAGAGGGAGGGTCGGTTCCTTGTGTTCTACTATGTTCTGAGATTTTACTTAGTCTATCCTTAGGTGATTAAGTTAATTCCAAGGCTTGGGGTGCCAAAAACGTCCCTGAGAGCAAAATGGTAAAATTCCCCAGTATTCCCACCTAGACTTCCTAACCTCAAATATATCTCCAATTATTTCTTTCCATAACCCAATAACCTAAATAACCATCCAATACCTGAAATACCCATTGACTTGCCCAAAGTCAAGTATTAAGCCCCGTTGTGACTTTCCTGCTAATTAGCTCCCTAGGATCGTCTCAAGTCGCACGCTGCAGACTTACCCACATGATAATGTGGTTCTCACAATTATAGCATATAATCACATTTACATTCATGTAACCATACAAGCATGCTTATCATATAATCATGCATTAAATTAATAAACACACGCATAAGCCACTTATGCACTCCCGTCACACTAATCAAGGCCCTTAAGCCATATTAGTAATTTTGGGTCGTTACACATTCTATTTGACGAACAACACTGGAGCACCCCACGGCGAAAAACTCGGTCTGATGAATCCCAAATCCCGTAACTCTTGCAACTGAATCTTTAATTCCTTCAACTTTGCCTAAGCCATTCTCTAAGGTGTCCTAGATACTAGCTCCGCTCCTGGCGCCGACTCTTTGAAGAACTCAATCTCTCGGTGTGGTGGCAACCCTGGCAAGTCTGCGGGGAACAAATCAAGAATCTCACATACCAGTCTAGTCTCATCCGGTCCAACCGAAACAACTCTGGAGGTATCCACAATGTTTGCTAGGAATCATATGCAACCCTCTTGAATTAGGTCTCTAGCCTTCAGTGCTAAAATCATAGGTAATTGCGGTCCACTCACCGTCCCCACAAATACAAAGGGTACCTCCCCTTTAGGTTCAAAGGTCACCATCTTGTGCTTCCAGTCAATCGTCGCCCCGTAATTTGATAACCAATCCATCCCTAGAATCATATCAAATTCATCCATCGCTAACTCAATCAGATCGACAGACAACTCCCTACTATCTATCTCTACTGGCAAAGTTCTATCACATCTCCTAGAGACTACCAGTTCCCCGGTCGGCAACAAAGTCTGAAATCTCGTAGCATACAAAACACTAGGTCTACAAAGTTGATCTATCACTCTAGCATAAACAAATGAATGAGTAGGCTCTGAGTCAATCAATGCAGTAAAAGAAGAACCAGCACTAGAAATATGACCTGTCACGACCGAGGGACTAGCCTTAGCCTCAGTCTGGGACAAGGTAAATACTCTGGAAGGAGTGAGACTGTCGCTCTATTTTGGCTCTTCCTTCCTGGCTTGTGGGCAGTCCTTCCTCAAATGACTGATGCTCCCACAAGTAAAGCAGGCCCTGATCCTGCACTCTCCCTGATGTCATCATCTACACCGAGGACACATTGAGAAACTCCTCCAGTTGTCTCCCCCGCCCTAACGGCCATTGAAAGCACCATGTGCCCTCCTATCCGAGCCAGGAGGAACAAAAGAGTCTGGGTTCTTTCTCTTCTGCTCACTAGGGCCACTATCCCGACTAGATCCTGTAAAAGGAGGCACCATCCTCCAAGCATCACGCCTAGCAGTGCCCTTTCTCCATATCTGATATTCGACCCCCTCAACTGTAAGGGCCTTGTCCACTACCTGTGCATAGGTGGTAGTTCCTAGATCCAAAGTTATCTTGACATCACGGGCAATCATAACATTCAGTCCCCGCATAAACCGATCTCTTTGTGCCATGCCAGTCGGCACCAAATCCGGCGCAAACTTCGCTAACATGTCAAACTTCAAAGCTTACTAAGTAATCGTCATCCGATTTTGAGTCAGGTTTGTAAACTCACCAACCTTTGCATCTCAGACTGCGACACTGTAATACTTTTTATTGAATATATTCTTGAACTCTTCCCAGGTCATGACTGCAATATTTCTTCTCTGTGACACAACATCCCACCAGATGCGGGAATCTTCTCTCAACATGTAGCACAAGCTACTCTCTCATTTCCTTCCACCCTCATAAAATCCAAGACGAAAGATATCATGTTCATCCACTGCTCTACCTGTAGTGGATCTGGGCCACCCTCGAAGGTGAGTGGATGCTGCTTCCTGAACCTCTCATACAAAGGTTCCCATCTATTCTCCACAGCAGGCTGGGCTGGCAATGGTGCCACAGCTTGTGGAACCTGTAACCAATTTCCCTAAGGAGGGGTGATAAGGTCATTTTTGTATTAATATTTGTTAAGTTTATCTATGCTTGGATGGTGTTATGATAGCATTTTTAATAGTTTTAGCTTAGTTTCATGATTCTACAACATATTTTCTACATTGCATTTTATGATGATAAATATGACATTTTGATGGCAAGTGTAGTTAAAATAAAGTTTTAGGAGTATTCCAAGCTTTCGGGATTGAATTGTTGATGTGGCGGCAACGTACAAGCTATCTAAGATCAAGAATTGAAGAAATTGAAGGTAGGTCGCGACTCATAAAACTCAGGCCGCAGCACTTTTAATGGAATTGGAGTTTCAAATTTTTTTTTCGAGACAGGCTGCTGCTCAATTTTTTTAGGCCACTGCCTAGTGTGCTAGGCCGCTGCTCAGATTTTTCAGGTCGCTGCCTGAGTGACCAATTTATGCACAGATTTTGTTCTAGGCCGCAGCTCGCATTTTCCAGGCCACGGCTTGCGACGTTGTTTTCAGATTTTTTATTACTTTTTAATTAGAATTTAATTGAGACTATAAAGGATTATTAGGGTTAACTTTAGAGGGGTTTTTTATTACGGTTTAGGAGAGAAAAAGACTGAGAAAGGGCTGAAGAGAAGACTACATTACTTTTGTTCATCAATCTAGTTTCTTTTCTTCCCTTAATCTCTTTAATTTTAATTATAATTATGTTTGTGATTATGATTACTATTATGGAGTAGGTTCTTTTTAGGTTAAGGGTTAATTCAAAACCCAAGACATGAATTCTTGATTGTTGATAATGAATATCATTCTTTAATTTCTCTCAATATTAAATTGTTTCTATTTTTCTAATTGAATGCTATGAATTTTGTGATTTCTTGTTAGGTGGCCAACTAATTAAGGTTTTACATTATTCAATTGTCATCTTAGAATTACTACTCACCTAATAGTTTAGGATTCTAAGTGTATGTGATAAATTGCAATTGATAGTTATGTCAAAAGAATTGTTGATTGTGATGAAAAATAGAACATAGGTTAAATGAATTATATGCTTCATTAATTTATTGCCTAGATTAACTTGTTTCCATAGGACTTAATGCTTTATCTAAGTTAAATAGAGTGTATGCTTCATAGATTTATTGCTTAGATAAAAGAGTTAATTATTAAGCACTTCGCCTTGATTACTTATAATAGGGAGACTGAGATAATTGTCTGCTTCAGCATTATCTGCGGGGTTAATAGTTTAATTGAGAAATTAGAATAATATTTATTATTAGTGATTATGAATGAGTGTTGAGGGTGGAGATTAACCTTTAACTGTTTCTTAATATCAATCTTTATTTGCTTTCTAGTTTATTTTATTTAATTTTGAGTTAAAAATCAAAATCCCCTTCTTTATTAATTTTTATCTTTTGAATAATAAAGTGAACGATAGTCCTCGTGGATTCGACCTGTGCTTGCTATTATATTGAAATAATTGGAAGTATTGAAAGAAAAATCATTGTTAAATTTGTTGTGGTATACGACAGCCATCAAGGGGCCTGTTGTCTTAACTGTCGAAGCTCTTCTTCTGTTCGGTGAAGTCTAGCTTCCATCTCAACAAACAACTGTTGACAATTTGGTGGGGCAGGTGGAGGGTCCTGACCCTGGTTGTCATCCTCAGCCCTATTGTCGCGGAGTTTGATTGATCGCCGAGGCATCACTACAATATGCCTGCCATCAATGACGACGAACATCAGGCATGATAACAACATCCAAAACCATCTACCAATTCCATCAACCAATCACAACCAGCAAATCCACATATCACAGATAACATAGAACAATCAAGGGGGCCATGCCCTAGCATCATGCATATATCAACACATTCATCATGCTTTATTTATATATATTCGGGCAAACAAGGCACTTTAAACAAGCAATTAAGCATATAATTCATTAAATACCAACCAACTCTGAGTCGAGCTTGTCATTGCAGCAAACATACATGTTTGGTCGATCTCCAGGAATCATAAACCTTGGCACACTCTGATACCAAGTTGTAACACCCTACTTCCTTAGAGCCAATACTAAGTGAGCCCTTAAAAGAGTATCTCCAGTGCTTAATGCGAGCAGCAGCTAGAGCCAAAACAATGGGCGACTAGGGAAAGATGATGGCCCTAACTGCTGGGGTCAAACACCATTCTCCCCTCTGGAATAGCTTGAGGAAAAATGAGGTAAAGAGTACCCAGGAGTTTTTGGACCGGGCTGATCGATACATCAAGCTCGAAGATGCAATCGCCAACGAGGGGAAGTCCCCCACGAAATACAAGGGACCGAAGGAAGAACCCGCCAAGGCCGCCAATGGGTCGGATAAACCCAATGGCAACGGTAAAGGCAACGGGAATGGAAATGGCATGAATGGTGGAAAAAGGGTGGGTAATGAGCCGTCAACGTCTGAGAATAAACGCCCCAAAGGCAACAGATATGAGCCGAGATTCACCAACTATACGACCTTTGTTGAAAGTCGAGCAGAGGTCTACCAGGCGACCAGCTCTAATGTGCCTTATAAGCGACCCACACCTATAAGGAAGGATATCTCCAAGAGAGATACAACAAAGTTCTGTCGTTTTCACAACGACTACGGACATGACACCAATGAGTGCAACCAGTTGAAGGACGAGATTGAGTTCCTGATCAGGCAGGGACATCTAAGGAGATACGTGCGAGCTGCAGGAGGGTATCAGCGAGAGGCTCAGGGTGGCAAATAGCAGGTGCCTACACGCCAACGCTCGCCACCTTTACAGCCAGCTCCTATGGCAAGTACGTTACTCACCATCTGTGGTGGCCCACACCTTCCAGGGGACAGTGGGAAAGCAAGGGAGCGATACGCTAGGACCTTACGCCACAACTAGGACATCGAGATGATGAGTGTGGAGGATCGAGCACCAAAGAAGGCTCGAACAAAGGAGGAATTGATAACCTTCTTTGAGGACAATGCCCAACACGTATGATTCCCACACTCCGATTCACTGGTCGTTGACGTTCAAATCGCCAACATGATGGTTAAGAAGGTGTTAGTTGACACATGGAGCTCAGTCAACATCTTATACAAGTCTTCACTGGAAAGAATGAAATTGTCCGTCAAGGACCTGGAGCCATGCAACCAAACCATTTATGGTTTTTCTGGCGAAGGGCTCGCCCCAACTGGGTCGATTAGACTCCCACTTATAGCAAGAAATGCACCTGCAAACAGGACATTACTCACTACTTTCATAGTGGTTGATTGTCCTTCATCATATAATCCTGTAATTGGGAGGCCTATTTTGGTCAACCTGCGAGCCGTTACCTCGATATGGCACCTTGCCATGAAATTCCCAACCGACGCAGGAGTAGGATGCCTGTTGGGAAATCAGCGGGAAGCGAGGGAGTGCCACAATGCCTCGATATCTAAGGCGAAGAAAGGTGTATCGAGGGAAGTTGCCATAAAAGAGTTGCAAATGACTATTGATGTACAAACCCAATCAGGTGATGATGTTACCAAATAGGGCGTTGCCCAAAGTGAGGACAGAAATTTAGATCCTCGCTTTGGGGATTTTGATGAAGAGATATGACCCATCGAGGACCTCGAGGAGGTCCAAATCGATGAAGAAGATCCGACCAGGGTTGTGAAAGTCGGTGAAAACTTAGAGACAACAACGAAGCAAGCACTGGTGGAATTTTTGAGGAAAAACTAGGGAGTCTTTGCCTGGTCACATAAATACATGGTTGGAATAGACCCTGCGGTTGTTAGCCATGTCCTGAACGTAGACAAGAGTTTTCCACCAGTACAACAGAAAATGAGGTTGCTTGACAAAGATAGATCAAAGGCTCTAAAGGAAGAAGTCGAGAAGCTAAAGGAGAATGGATTCATCAGGGTAGCATTTTATCTATCATGGGTCTCTAATCCCGTGCTTGTTCCCAAGCCGAATGGCAAGTGGCGAACATGCGTGGATTTCACATACCTTAATAAAGCCTGCCCTAAAGATTGTTCCTCACTCCCTAGAATTGACCAGCTGGTCGATGCCACTGCAGGGCACGAGATTCTCTCATTCATGGATGCATACTTCAGATATAATCAGATCAGTATGCATCCCCCTGACGAGGATCACCCTAGCTTTCGGACTGATACATGGCTATACTGTTACAAAGTAATTCCCTTCGGTTTGAAAAACGCTGGTGCGACTTACCAGCGACTGGTCAACCACATGTTCAAGGAGATGATCGGCACAAACATGGAAGTATATGTCGATGACATGCTGGTTAAGTCAAAAAAGGTAGAATGGCATATAGGGGACTTGCAAGAATGCTTCAACGTCTTGCACAAAATCAGATAAAGTTGAATCCCCTCAAGTGCTCCTTTGGAGTTGGATCAGGGAAATTCTTGGGATTTATAGTAAACTCGCGAGGAATTGAGGCCAATCCCGAGAAGATCAAAGCCCTGGTCAATATGAAATCGCCAATGAAGATCAAGGATGTTCAAAGCATGACCGGAAGAATTGCTGCTCTCAGTAGATTTATTGCCAAATCTACGGACAAGTGTGTCCCATTCTTTAATCTACTTAGAGGAAACAAGAAATTCGAATGGACGGAGGAGTGCGAGCAGGCTTTTCAAGCTTTAAAGACGCACATGTCGCAACCACCGATTCTATCAAAGCTGGTTGATAAAGAAACTTTGTTCATCTACTTGGCGATCACATAATACACTGCTAGTGCTGTCCTAGTAAGAGAAGAGGAAGGCGTGCAAAAGGCTGTTTATTATGTAAGCAAGAGGCAAATAGGAGCAGAGATGTGGTATCCACCTATTGAAAAATTAGCCTATTGCATGATCTTGGCCTCTAGAAAATTGCGGCCATACTTCCAAGCTCACCCAATCACAGTTTTGACCGACCAACCTCTACGGAAAGTTCTGCAGAAACTAGAAGCCGCAGGCTGATTATTGAAGTGGGCGATCGATCTTAGGCAATTTGATATCTCTTACTTGCCACGAGTAGCGATAAAAGGACAGGCTCTGGCCGATTTCATCGCAGAACTCACTGGGCTTCCAGACAGCGAGCAGCCAGAAGGGCCTAAAGAGCCTGAGTCTCAAAGTCAAACTTCTTCTTGGAAGTTGTTTACAGATGGTTCTTCTAATGAGCACCATGCAGGAGCAAGAGTGATTTTGATAACACCTGAGGGGCATCGATTTCACTGCGCAATCAGATTTGACTTCATTGCTTCTAATAACGAAGCCGAGTATGAAGCACTACTCGCAGGATTACGGTTAGCCAGAAGCATGCACATAAAGTCACTTGAAATCTATAGTGACTCTCAGTTGGTGGTCAACCAAATTATTGGAGAATACCAGGCCCGAGGTTTAAAAATGGTCGCTTACTTGAATAAAGTGAAGGATCTACTGGCACAGCTTGATAAGTACACTCTCCAGCAGGTACCTCGCGACCAAAATTCAAATGCTGATGCTTTGGCCAAGCTGGTGAGTGCCAAGGATGCTGACACCCTAAACATAGTGCCAATTGAATGACTATCTACACCGAGCATCCAAGCAGAAGGGGCCTCATTGGTGATTCAAGCGGCGGATACATGGATGGCACCTTACATAGAGTACCTGACGAAGTGTGTGTTGCCAACGGATAGAAACAAAGCCAGGACCCTTCACCGACAGGCTGCTAGGTATATCCTGGTCGATGGAATCCTGTACCGAAGGGGATACTCAATGCCACTCCTCAGGTGTATTTCGAAAGAGAAGGCCAAAGAATTGATGAGAGAGGTCCATGAAGGCTTTTGTGGGGACCATGTTGGGGGGCAGAATTTATCAAAAAAGATCCTAAGGCAAGAATACTTCTGGCCAACAATGAATGAAGACTTGATGGAATTTGTGCGGAGGTGTGATAAATGCCAAAGGTTCTCCAAAATTCCACGAGCAGCCCCTAATAAGCTAAAACAGATGCAAAGTCTGTGGCTGTTCGCAGTCTGGGGTATAGATCTAATCGGATCTCTACCCACAGGAAAGGGCGGCGTCAAGTATGCCGTAGTGGCCGTCAATTACTTTACTAAATGGGCCGAAGCTGAGCCACTCACAACCATGACGACCAAGAAAGTGCTGGATTTCGTAGTCAAAATCATCGTGTGTCGATATGGATTGCCAAGAAAGATTATCTTAGATAATGACACACAGTTTGATAGTGATCTGTTCACAGATTTTTGCGAGCGACATGGAATTATCAAGAGATTTTCTTCAGTTGCTCACCCTTAAGCAAACGGACAAGTTGAAGCAGTCAATAAAATGCTAAAGGATACTCTGAAGAAAATACTTGAGGAAGTAAAGGGGGCATGGCCAGAGAAATTGCCTGAAGTCCTTTGGTCATACATAACGTCCCATCGAACTGCAACAGCCCATACTCCATTTTCCTTGGCTTATGGATATGAGGCTATGTTGCCTGTCGAATTAGATCCGCCATCGCATCAGAGAATGATGTACGATCTAGGCTCTAATAGCCAGCAGTTAATGGAATCTCTGATTTGGTCGATGAAAAGCGTGAGCAAGCCCAACTTCGAGTAGCAGTTTACCAGCAAAAGGTCGCCTAGTATTTCAATTCTAAAGTACGTGAAAGGAAATTCGATGTGGGAGATCTAGTACTTAAAAGGATTTTCCTCAGCACCCGCGATCCGGCCGCTGGAGTACTCGAACCTAATTGGGAAGGACCGTACCAAATTGAAGAAGTCCTTTAACCAGGCACCTATAAACTTGCTCGCTTAAATGGAGATCTCATTCCTCGCTATTGGAATAGAGAACACCTGCGCAAGTACTATCAATAAACAATTCTTCTTAAAGAGTTGGCTTGTATTAATTTTACTTTTTACAAGTTATGAAAAAGGGTTGGTCATTTTATGTGACTGATCGCTTATAAGTGTAAGATCATTTTGTTGGTCACTTATACAGACATGTTTTGTCCATTTATTATGAGAAATAAAAGGGACTGTGCGCTCCCAGTCATTCTTACCAATAATTGTATTTATTACAAGTATTTTCTCATTACGTGTGTTGTTTTGCTATATTATCGTTTTAAATTCTCTACTGCGAGCAAAAATGTTCGAACAGGTTTTGGTCAAGGCAAGTGACCGAGGACCTAAAGCTCCTCAATCACTTGGGTGCATATATGAAATCTAGTAAGCAAAGCATATCGACAGGTATGTAAACACATGAGAAAAATAAGTGAAAGCATGCTACGGTACTTAGAGTATTTTTCAAAATTTTATATTTTGTTAAATCAAACCAAAGTTCTATGCTAAGTTTGGTCATGCGAATAGATGTTATAATAAAATGCAAGTATTATAATATCAAAAAGGAAACCTTTTACACCGCAAGCAGTTACTGCTCGGATGTAATTGTATGTTAAAAGTTAAAGCTGGTCGTGCAGCAATAAATATAATTGTCTTGTACAAGATAAAAAATATATGAAAATATTATAATCAGGAGGTAGGAGGGTCTCGTGGATTTGCCTGGTCGACTGCAGCTCCGGCTTCTTTATCCACGCCTTCAACGCCAATGGCCATAGAGATTTTGGGCGAGGCTGGGATCTTCGCTCTTTCTTCTTCCTCCAAGCGAGCAACGCATCGGGCATTTTTAGTTTGCCTCATGCGCTCGGGAAGATAGCTGAAATCGGCCCCTTGGTTGTGTTTCCAGAAATCATAGAAGCACTTGGACGTGGTGCCCTTATACCTCTCCAGATTGCTGGCGTTGGTTTTTTCGAGATCATTGTTCCGAGCCTCCAACTTTTTAGACTCCTGCCTGCTCTCGATCAGGTCCGCCTCGAGTTTTTTGGCTTCGCGAAAATTGATGAGGTGGGACTCTTTGTACCTGTACCTCTCCTTTGCTTCAAGGGCTTTGTTTAGAGCAGCCTGCTGCTGCTTCATCTCCTCGGCGAGTTTATTTTTCTCCTCGAGCAATGTGGCATTTTCCTTCTGAGCCGCCTCAAGCTGCTCTGTGTATTTTACTTCAACGACCTTAAGCTCTACAGCGTACCGTTACTCGGACGACTTGGATTGCTCAGTGATGACCCCCGAGCGGAGCCGACTGGCAGTCACGGTTAGCATTGCCTACGATCAGAACAAAAGTTAAAATGACTATAATAGATAAAAAGATTGTCTCAACAGGAAGAGACAACTTACACTGGCAAGCTCGTTTAGTACGCGATTCAAGATCTGGTCGACATCCATCTGGTCGACATCCATCGACTCTGTCCTAGCCATGGCTTCTCGGCTGCGCTCGTGCCTCAGGATCCTTGTCATCCTGTCCTTGGTCGATCTTAAAGCGCGACTAGATAAGTCATCCCCTGTTTGAACAAGGGCTGCTGGCTATGTCTGATCGACAGGAGCCGATGGAGGAGGGGTCAACTCGACCGGTGTAGGTGGAGTTTGTTGCTCGAGGGGAGATGAGGTGGTATGGTATTTTTCGAAGGACCAGCTGCTGGAGGGTCCTCAGTGCGGGTTTTCTTGGCCAGAGGCTCTTTCCTGCACTCCTCGCGATGCTGTCTGCTCGATTTTTTCTTTCTTGCAAGAGCATCAGGCGCACTATAAAGATCAAACATCTCTTCGGATGGCATGTCTGCAAAAAGGCAAACACATGAACAGTTAGACAATATAAATAAGTGAGTGTGCTATGTCAAAAAAGAAAACAAAGACAATTGTGAGTAAAATACTCGAGCTATAATTACTGTTCGCTACATTAAATACTTTACTAGTGTTACACTTACTCTATGGCATGAAGAAGTCTGAATCTAAAGTGGGAGTGCACTTAAAGTTTTCGTCCCCATCAAATAAGTGACAGGGAATAGGCAAACTATCTAAAAGTGAGAGATCAGTACAATTCTCATCCAAAGACTCGTCGATGGGTGTAAAGGGTTCGGGAGCTTTCTTTTTTCCTTTTCCCGAAGGGGCAGGGGAAGCAGCCGCTCGTGGGGTGCTGGAGGGTTCCCTGATTGTCACTCCAGTTGGTCTCCTCCTTTGAAGTTGCAACACATCTAGGTGCTACTCGAGAATTTCCTCGCCGGTGGCACTCCCCGCCGTTGACTAACTCACATCCTGGTGAGGTGCCAGAAGCCCGATCAGCCTTAGGTTGGCTTCGGTGACCAGTTGTTTAACGCACTTCTCTACGTCAGTCATACTGGCTAGTAGTACTGCTCGGACCTCCATTTCTAGAGTAGGAGTCGGTTGCAGCCATGGACCTGAAATATGCTAATTCTCTAAGGGGGATGCAGATAAAATACAAGGAAAATAAACGACTAGGAAAACAAAGATGTTACCTCCTTGGGAGAAGGCTAGGTTGTTGGCGACCATGTCGGTAGTCAAAAAGTACTCCAGGTGGTACTTCCCCACATTGGAGATGAAGGTGGTCTCACTCAGAAAGGTGCGGGTCGTTTCCTGGTGGCAAAAATGAAAAATCCCCATATTTTCTTTATTGGGGTTGGATTTGAGGTCAAACAGGTAGTTGACCTCGTGTGGCGTAGGAACATGCCATTTTTTATGACTGTAAAGGATATAGAGTGCGGAGAGCATTATATACCCGTTCAGGGTTATTAGGAATGGAGCGACCCCAAAATAATTGGCCACTCCTTGGAAGAAAGGATGGAGAGGAATGATCGCTCCTGCCTCAATATGAAACCTCGACCAGGCGCTAAAGGCACCTCCAGGCAGATTTGCCCACTTGTCGTTGGTGGGTTGGACTAAGGTTACCCCAGGAAGTCCGTACTTCCTGATATAATTGGCTATCATCCTAACCGTGATTTGGCTAGGAGGAGCAATGTACCATTCGACAGCTGGTCGAAGGACGTTTCGAAGTTGGGCTTGATTTTGGATTTCTGGATCAGAGGTATTTGCTGTTAGGAGAACTTATACATGATCTTTATTTTTTTTCAAGTATATCTAAAATTAAACAAATTAATACGAGATAGGCTAAAACATGTTTCTAAAATTGAATTCAAAGAGAAACAATGAATAGAATACTTACAGTATACGCAGCGGAATTAAAGAGTTCTTCCTTCAATTTCTCTAACTCTTGTATCCTCTCCGTCGTAGAGTATTATCAAGAAACTGAACTGATCTTCTATTTTCTTCACAGCCTTCCAATGTATCCTTAGAATCACCTAGACTAGTGTGGGCAATTCTCAATACATGAGATAGATACAAAGAAAAAGAAGAGAAAATAATCAAAGAGGCTTAGAAAATGACTTGTGTTTAGAGAGAATCTTAAACTATCAGAAAACCAGTCATTAAACTTATCTGTCGTCTCAGAAATCTGAACCTATGACTTCTCTCTAAGCACTCTTTTTATAGAATCAATTAGGCCATTTAATTTAATTAAAAAATTAATAAAATAATATTCATTTTAAAGCCCTAGGTTGAAATTATCATGGGCTTTAGGCCCGTGAAATTTCTCATTTGATTATAAGCCCATTGGACTTAAAATCAAGATCTGTATTATTTTCTATTGATTTAATTAATTATATAATTATTTAAATCCTTCATCAAATTAATTATTTATAATTTGAACCTTGATTTGAAATTATTTATTAATTTAGATACCAATTTATCTTAATTAATAAATCTGCCATAATTTCTCTTTTCTTCTCAAAATTATATAACTCTGTGAAACTATCCAAAATTGACCTAGTCAACTTTGATAATTCTAATTGATAATTAAATCAATTAATTGAGACTATCTAGATGGTTTTTTCCAAGGTACAATGGGGACCATGGGCCTATGAAATCAAGCTCCAATAAGTTATCATAAATCTAACAAATAAATTTACTAACTTATTAATTCCTCGTGACTCCACTATAGACTCGGAATTGCACTCTTGAATTCATAGAACGCTCTATAACAAATATAGATACGCTATTAATTATCCATTGTCACAACCATAATTGTCACTCAATCCTCTATAGACGGTCTACAATGAGATAGGACTAAAATACCGTTTTACCCCTCATTGTATTTTATCCTTAAAACACTTAGTTCCTTGTAAATGATATTTCAGTAAACTAATTTAATTACTGAAATGAGATCTCTATCATTGAACACCTTGGACCAAACTAAAAGGAAACCATCATTTCACTTCTTCATCAGAAGCTATAGATGTTCATATCTATGATTAACACTCCCACTCAATTATATTATCGAGTTCCCAAGATGTAAGTATGGGCTAGTCCGTAGGGTAAGGTGGTAATGAGCAAGTCAAAGAACTCAAATAATACAATTAGTTAGAATAATAACCACTCAGGATTGAGATTGAATTGACCTATGGTCAACTATATGATATGACTAGAATAGATAATAACAGTATGTTTACTTATCTTATCAACTGTCAATATCGGTCCAGTCCGATGTAAGAAATACATCCGATCTTATCTACTTTGCTAATGTTCTGGAAAGAACATAACACCATAATGTGTAAGTAGATCATATTGTAGATTGGCAAGTCAATGTAAATCCTGTGCACTGACTAATCTTAGGACTAACTTATTTTGAACATATAATCATATTTATAGTCCACTGTGATTACGTCACTATAAATAAGATTAGATATATGCTTGGGATTTAATAGAAGTTTATATTAAACAAATAATCATGAAAATAAAACATACGAGCAAAGTGATTGACCAAGTCAAAAAATGATTTCTATTCTTTTATTGATAATAAAATGAGATTACAAAGAATTTGGGTTTTAATTAGGGCATAAAACCCCAACATTTTCATCTCGACCACTAGTCAAAGGAATTTCAGCTCGAGGAGCAGGCTGATTTGAAGGAGGGTTGGATGATTTCTTTTTCTAGGCTGTAGACTTTACTCGACCCATGTTTTGAGATGAGATCGAAGGATTATTTGGAATGTTTCGAGAAAAAAGGGATCTCCGAAATTAGTAGCGAAGGTTGTTCTTCGTCCTCGAGCAGGTGGGCCAGCAGATTGTCGTCAATTGGCCTCTCACCTACCCACGGATCTTGCATGAAAATCTGCGAACAGAAAAGGGGAGATGATAATCTAATGGCCTAAAGGATCAAGATGTTTAAAGGTTGGAATAACATTGATCGTGTATAAAAGTTAAGCTTTTATACGACCAGCAACATTCTGACAAAAAACACTATATTTAAAGCGATCAGTTTGGAAAATGGATTTAAAAACAGAAGTGAAAAGTTTTTCGGGAAAAACTTTTCGACTCTGAAAGGGCGGGAAAAACCCAATTTTTTCTACAAGCTTAGAAATCGAATTTTCACTTCGATTTCACGCTCTAAAGTTATAATCCTAAATACCCAACTAATTCATCATCCCAAAAAAATGTTATTTTCCTACCAAACTTAGTGCAAATCAATATGCCCATTTACCCCAAAACAGTTTCTTTCAATAACATTCAAGAACCCAGGATATGAAACAGATATAAAGTAGATATTGTATGGCACTTCAACGACTGAAAAGGTCAATAAACTTACTTGGATAAAGATTGGAGAAAGTTTCTGAGACACTAAGTCGGTTGGCTGGGCAGAAACTCCATGGATCGTCAAGGTCGTCTGGGTTTCTGAATTTTCAACGCCTTGTTCTTCAATGTTCTTAAGGAGAAAGTGAAAAGTAAAAAGTGAAAAATGATCCTGAGGGATTATTTATATTGATCGTGGCACTATAAAAGAGGTAATAATGAGATTAACTTTTTCAAGGCATGGGGAAACGCAATAGCCGTCAGACAACTTTTGAGAAACTGAAAAGACATGATTGGTTGCCTTTTTCTAAAAGGCATGGGCGGTTGTGACATATTTGGTGGGGTATGCGAAGGGTCAGTTTCCTAAGTTTACTTTATGCTAGTTGCAATAAAATAAACTTGGGGGGCAAATATTTACCCAAAAATGGCTCCTGATGACGTGGCAAAAATTTATTACATGTGGTTGGCATGTGGCAGCGTCAAGGTGAAGAGGTGTTGTTCACCTATCGACCAGATCTTTATTGCTTCATCAGATCTCGCTTTTAGATGTGACCAGTTTGGTCACATGCTTCCGTTTATTTCCTTTAAAGGTATGTAATCCTGTAATAACTACATTTATTATATTCTCTTTATTGCCTTAATACGCTGATATTAAGGATAATTAAGGCCCATTCGCCCATGTAACCCCCTTGAGCCTATAAATATGAATGAGAAGGCTCAAGGAAGGGACTTTTGAACCTTTCATCTGAATACTCATAGAAATGGCATAGTGTGATTATCCACTGAAAAGTTGTAATTCTTCTAAGGATGGTGAAACTCAAGAACCGTAGTTCTTTGATCACGACATTAGGATTCAACATCAATAATATCACTAAGTGGATGTAGGTTATTACCACACAGTTGGGGCCGAACCACTATAAATCATTTGTCTCACTTCTTTACCATTTGATTTCATTCTTGATTGCCTTCTTATTTCTTTTTCGTTATTTTGACTCCGTGTCATTGGCAAAATCAAGGGTCAACCGTGTCAGTATTGACTGTGAAGCTGTGACTTATTAATCAAGTTTGGCAGTAGTACTGAGCATTGGTCGTATGGGATTGACCTATGAGTCAAGAACGGTTTTAGCGTGTTTAATGCAAGCCGAAAAGATTAGATCTAATCGACATAAGCATTATCAACCTAAGCATGAAATGCTTGACCGACCTTAAGCTCGATGAAAAACAAAAGCACTTGTCTAGTCTAAAGGCTAGTTATTTAGAGCGAGAGCCAAAAGGCTAAGGTGACCTACACGTCACATGTCTAGGAGGGTATGAGACCTCAGAGATAGACTTATCAGTCATCTACACAGAGATAGACTTATCAGTCATCTACACAGAGATAGACTTATCAGTCATCTACACAGGAAGAGACTTATTAGTCATCTATACAGAGAGGCTTATTAGTCATCTACCTCAAAGAGACTTATTAGTCATCTACTCAGAGCGCAGGACTCCACACACATTTATTTGTACCTGCTTGCATGCATGAGTAGGGTTATTATTGCTAGGCATGCCTATTGTGATTTGGTGACATGTTATTACTTGTTCATGAGCATATTGAGTTTTCTTGCTGAGCATCGGCTCACGAGTGCTATGTGGTGCAGGTAAAGGCAAAAGAAAGCTGGACCAACCTTGAGTTGGAGAGCTTAGGTGACGATGTGTACATATGTGGCTGCTCGACCACCATGTCCGAGGGTTTAAAGAGGAACTAGGGTTAAACCCTAATTTGCCGCTTAGGTTGGCTGGTTGTAAATATTTTATTGTAATTAACCTTTAAAATATATTTTTGGGATCCAAATATATACAGTAAACGTTTTATCTTAACAAAAAAATTTAACCATAAATCGTAATCGCACTTAGTTACACGATTATGACCAAATGGATCAATTAGCGAGTTCAGCACTGTTTAAAATGCACAACGTAACGGTCCCTGGGTAGTAGGACATTACATTTTTCCTCAAGCCTAAGCCCCAAATTCACACCCCAATTAGCCAAAATCAGATTTAGGCCTAGAATTCTCTTTCACGTAACCTAAATATCACAACAAAACCACAAACAACTCCACACACTCATCAAACACCCAAAATCAAACTTAGAACTAAACTCTCATGCAAACCTATAATCCTAGCAGAATTCAACAAGAAGATCAAGTCTAAGAGCTTACCTCTGTACTTTATTCGACCCTGAGTCACTTCCCAGCATAGCAAGCTTCCAATCCACCGGTTCATTTAGTCTAAATCCTTAAAATTTCTCCAAAATTCTCATGCACCATAGAGAGGGAGTGAGAACTGACTGTGAGAGAGTGAGAGCTGGAAATTGATGTTGTTTCTCTTCTGTTTTCTTCTAATGTTTCAATAGCCCAAGTGCTTAAGCTTATCCCTTAGGCAAAAGTCCAAATTACCTCCTTGAGTCTATCTTAATCCTTAAGTGCACTAAGGAAATTTCTTCATATGCCACTTCCCGCTAAGTCCTTAAGCATTCCTACAAATCCCCGTTTAATCCCGACATGTCCAAAAATTGCAAAATTACTACCCGTTACCCGATAAATTTCGAACACCAACTGTGTTCCCAAAATACCCCTAGGCTCCTCCCGAGCCGAGTATTCGACCCCGTTGTGACTATTTAGCTAAACTGCTCCCTAGGACCATCTCGGATCGCGCATCCCAAATATATCACCACTCACCCATGGTATCAATCACAGTATACACAAATATTATATTTATGCTATCAATGGGCTAAAATTACAAATATGCCCCTAATAACCAGATGGGGCCCACATGCATTTCTAATCACATAATCATCAAATTCACATATTAGCGTGATTAAATCAATTATTGTCCTCCTGGCACGCTAATCAAGGCCCTAAGCCTTATTAGCAAATTTTGGACGCTACAATCTCCATATGAGTTATGGAAAGGAAGAAAACCCAATATACGGTACTTCAAAGTGTGGGTGTGTCTTGAATATTGCAAGAAAAATGGACCTAATAGAACAAAGTTAGGTTCAAGAGCCATAAAATGTTTTGTTGGTTATGCCAACAATAGTAAAACTAATGTTGTGATCGAATCTAGGGAAGTTGAATTCTTTGAGAACATGTTATGTGACAACAATTCTCAAGCTTCAAACTTTATAAATGAGAATTTGCTATATGAGAAAAATTCTCAAGCATCTACTTCCAAAAATAATTCTCAAGAGGAGAATTATCAAAGGAATGTAGAGCAACCCATTGAACTTAGAAGAAGGGAAAGGGTTAGAAAAGATAAAAGTCTAGGATTGGATGAGATAGATTCTCAACGAATTTCATTCTACATGGTAGAAGGAAATAAAGAAGAAGTCATTAGGAAAATTCCTATTGCACTTCTCGTTGAGGATAATCCTAAGACTTATATAGAAGCCATGCAATCTAGAGATAGTGAATTTCGGAAAGAAGCCATCAATGATGAGATGGCTTCTATTCTTTCCAATAACACTTGGGAATTGGTAGACCTCCCACTTGGGTCTAAGCCAATTGGGTGTAAGTGGGTATTTAGGAGAAATACGACACTGACAGCACTATCCAAACCTTTAAAGCTAGATTAATAGCTAAAGGGTTTAGGAAAAATGAGGGTATTGATTATTTCGATACCTATGCGCCTATGTGTAAGAACTGTTGGTATTAAATGATCAAATCAAAGGTACGCAGCGGAATATATGAACCCATTTTAATATATATTAATACTAGTTAGGATCATACACACATATATATATATATTAAATCACATACAAACAAATCAGGGATTACCTCTTGTAGTCTTTTTGTATAAATCAACGATCTTCCTATCCAGTGTTCTGAGATCTCACACCTTGATCTTCCAGACCAATCCCCAAACACACAAGGACGTGCGTGTGCACATAAGATTCAAAAGGTTGATTTATGTGACTCCCTAGATGTATTCAACACATGAGATCTAGAGAGTTTTGACAGAGAGAAGGTTTAGAATAGTTTACAGGTTTAGAAAAAACTATCGCTTTAGATAAAGAGTCGATATTTTTATTTCTCAAAATAATAATGAACATTTTTTTCTTCTGAAAGTCACATACTATTCGACTTATAAAGATATTTAATCTAATTAGATAATCTTTATTTAATTAAAATATAACTCAAATTTAAAACTGATTAGATATTTACATTTAATTATTTATTTAAATCATATTTAAAAGGAATAATTAAATAACTGATTAAACAAAAATATTTGAATTTCAAAATTCAAATCCCAGGGACCTGGTATAGGCGCCACACACTGTATTTAACACCCTACTACCCAGGGACCGTTACGGTGTGCATTTTAAACAGTGCTAAACTCGCTAATTGAGTCATTTGGTCATAATCGTGTAACTAAATGTGATTAATGGTTTAAGGTTAAAATTTTTGGTTAAGATACAACGTTTTACTAAAATGTTTATTGTATACATTGGGATCCAAAAAATGTAATTAAAGGTTAATTACATTAAAATATCTACAACCAGCCGACCTAAGCGACAAAATAAGGTTTAACCCTAGTTCCTCTTCTAACCCTCGGTCGTGGCGGTTGAGCAGCCGCATATGTAAACATCGTCACCCAAGCTCTCCAAATCTAGGATGGTCCAGCTTTCTTTTGCCTTTACCTGCACCACATAGCATCCGTGAGCCGAGGCTCAGCAAGAAAACTCAATATGCTCATGAACAGGTAATAACATGTTACTAAATCATAATAGGCATGCCTAGCAATAATAGCCCTATTCATGCATGCAAATAAGTCCAAATAATGATTGTGGGCCCTGCCCTTTGTATTGATGACTTATGGGCCCTGCCCTTTGTGTAGAAGACTTATGGGCCCTGCCCTTTGTATAGAAGACTATCAAGTCATATTGAGAATAGATGGCTAATGTGTCCATCTAAAATAAGTGACTCGAATAAGTGACAATTAAGTCACGCACTTGGGCTCTGCACCCTAATCAGATGAGTGAATAACACTTTATTATTTTGGTAATCATACTAAGGCTTGTAGCCCTAATAAGATGAGTGAGTCACACTTTGGGCCCCGCACCCTAATCAGATAGGTGACTAATGAGTCACACTTTGGGCTCCGCACCCTAATTAGATAAGTAACTGATGAGTGAGTCACGAACTTGGGCTCAACATCCATATTAGATAAGTGACTGATGAGTGAGTCACGAACTTGGGCTCAGCACCCATAGCCATGTGACGTTGTAGTCACCTGAGCCTTTTGGCCCTGGCTCTAAGTAACTAGCCTTTAGACTAGACAAGCACTTTTAATTTTCATCGAACTTGAGGTCGGTCAAGCATTAATGTTCATGATGATTCATTCAATGCTTAGGTCGATTAGATCTAATCATTTCGGCTTGTGTTGAACACATCTATGCCGTTCTTGACTCTAAAGCCAATACCATACGACTCGTGTCGATTTCTGACTCATGGGTCAATGCCATACACAAGTAAGCAATGCAATCAGGCATATATCATATGTCAAATATCCAAATGTAGGGCATTCAACATGCTTACTCAACACTCACTAGCATAATTATGATCATGCACATTTACAAAGACTCAAGCTCTGATCAATCTCATATTCAATATTCATGTCATGCCCTAATCACATGTATCTCATGCATCACATACTGGGTGCAATTTTCTTACCTCTGGTTTGGGCGAGAAATAATAAAAGAACGACCCTTGAGAACGATCGGTCCTTAAGTTCCTTCGCAGTTACCTAGTCATAACCAATATGGAATTCCATCAATAAATAAATCATAACAAGGTTTATAATCTAAAACCTCGCTCCCGGGATCAATCCAGTGCTCTCGGGACTTCCAATCCACCCAAACAGGGTAGTGGAACCATCCCCCGAGCCCCCAAAGTCCTCCCAAACCCTAAAAGTGGGCCTTGCTGAAAATGACCTAGCGCTGGGGCGCTGCCCCAAGACAGAGAGAACCCCATTTTCTCCTTTGCCTAGCGCTGGGGCGCCACTGACAGACCAGAAAATTCTGGTTTTTCTCCCTTGCAATTTCCCGTGAATACCAAGCTTCAAAATC
Source organism: Humulus lupulus (assembly GCF_963169125.1). NCBI lineage: Eukaryota > Viridiplantae > Streptophyta > Magnoliopsida > Rosales > Cannabaceae > Humulus > Humulus lupulus. The sequence goes on along the minus strand of NC_084799.1, from coordinate 19,257,537 downwards.
AACCCAAAAATCATCCAAACCTATAATTTAACCCCAAAACCTCAACAACATATCAACCTCATCAAAACCCAAGTCCAAACACAATCGAAACATCAACACAAACCCCAAATCCAAGACCAAAACCTCAAGCTAAGAACTAACTCAAAAACAGAGCAAGAACTAGAAACTTGAACTGAAACCTTACCTCAATCACGAATTAAACCCCTTGCAATTGTTGATCACAAGCCTAAACTCTCAAGCTTGAATCCTCAAATTGATCTTCAAAATTTCAAAGGGAAGGAGAAGGAAAAAAATGATCGTGGGAGAGGGGAAGGACTCTGTTTTTGGCTGTCTAAAGCTTCCTTCTACAACCATCTATTTTAAACATATCCTAAGGTCAAATGACCTAAATGTCCCCAAGCCTATTTATTTCCTTTTTAAACCACCAAGGGAAAAATCGTCAATTCCCAACTTTCTCGTTAATTATAATTAACGTCCTCCAATTCTCGTTATTCCCAATATTCTCAAATACTAATAAACCATATCCCATTACCCTATAATTCCTGGTAATAAACTAATCATCAAATTACCCCGAGACTCACCCCAAGCCCGATAAATAATCCCATTATGACCAAACCGCTAACTTACATTCAAAGATCGTCTCATGCCGAATAGCTCGAACAAATCTACATTATAACATGGCCTCATCCATAATTCACCAGTATGCATGAAAATATACAAATATGCCATCAACGGGCCAAATTACCAAAATGCCCTTAAAATGAAAAGTGGACCCACATGCATGCATTTATCATCATATAATAATATAATTCACATAAACATGCATATAATCATTTAATTGCATAATAAATCAATTATGGCCCTCCCGGCTTTCTAATCAAGGTCCTAAGCCTTATTAAGAAATTTGGGTCATTACACTGTACAATACAGTGTGTGTCGCCTAAGCCTGTATCAAGTTTCCCTAATTTTCTCATTTATTTGTTTAATCAATCTTTAAGACAATATATTTATCCCAGCATAAATATCAGGTAATTCCAAATTAATTTATCTTAATAAATCAATTTTAAATTAAATAAATAAATATCATATTATAAATAAGATATTTATATTTCTCTCTCTTTATATTAATCCAAACAAGATTAATATTAATTTTAACATATAGTTTTTCAAAATAAAAACTATATAGTTAAATAATTAATTAATTCACAATTAATCAATTACCCATAATTATCACATAATTATTTCCTTCCCTTAAAAAATTAATTCATTTGCAATTTAGTCATTTCTCTTTATATCAATCTTTCTTTTGACATTCTTACCCTTGACAGTGTAGGACAGAGGTGATCTGGGGACCATGGACCTATAACATGAAGCTCCAATAAACTAGATTATTAATTAAACTCTTTAATCTAATAATCTTATTTTATTAATTTCATGATTACTCCACTATAAATATAGAATAGCACTCTAAGTATTTATAGAATTATATTTACATAGTTTTCTCTAGTAGTCCATCGATATAGTCAATATATGTGGTTCTGTCCTCCATTATTGGTTCATTAACTATAGCTGGTCAAAATTACCGTTTTACCCTTCTATTACCTCTTGATCCTTAAGTACCATCAATTCACTAGCGAATAATTAATTTATGATCTAATTATAGATTTGTCAATAACTATTCAAATCTAGAATCAACCCTTAGGGGAACCAATATTCGATCCGTTAGGAAAGTATGGATTCAATTATTGTAATTCATGTTCCCAGCCATCCATGATATTGAATCTCCAAAACAAAAGTCATTGGCCTCATTATTATAAAAGACCTTAACGAGTGAATCAAAAGATTTAATAAACATAAACAAGAGTTCATGAATACTCAGGATTTAGACTGATCTACAAATGATTATCTATTATGATAAAAATTAAATCTTTACGTCAAACGACAAGTTTATAAAGATAATTAATTCCCACCGGTCCTGTCATATATAATCTCTATTTTATAAAACACATTTACTAAGATGTCTATCCACATCAGTAATTCGAATCTAGATTACTTGCATCTCGTATGCTTAATAAACCGTACTAGTAACCATTCATTAAAGATTTCTTACATTAATATGTTACTGACTATTTTATTCACTACATATGATCTCAATTATCTCGTACTAATACAAGATCATATTCTCATGAATGAATAGTGAATTTTCTTGATATTATTATATAATTAATTATAACATTCAAATATAATAAAATTGTACTTTTATTTAAAACCAATAAAATGTCTATGCTTTTAGGGCATTAATCCTAACAAGAACAACTTCTATAAGAATCTTGTTTGCTTTGGCATCTATACACACCTTATATGTTCATCAAATGGATGTCAAGACAACATTTCTTAATGGTTACCTCAATGAGGAGGTCTACATGGAACAACCCGAAGGGTTTGTCGTACTAAGGTATGAACATAAAGTGTGTAGACTTGTAAAATCCTTATATGGATTGAAACAAGCTCCAAAGCAATGGCATGAGAAATTTGATCAAGCCATCATGTCGAATGAGTTTAGACATAACAATGGGGACAAGTGTTTGTATTCCAAAACTTGTAAGGGATATGTGATCATTATTTGTCTATATGTGGATGACATACTTTTCTTAAATGATAACATGAAAGGGATAGTAGAAACAAAGATGTTTCTATCATCTACCTTCAAGATGAAAGATCTTGGAGAAGTTGATACCATACTTGGTATCAAAGTGAAAAAAAATAGTGGGGGTTTTGAATTGGGGTAAGCCCACTATATTGAGAAAGTATTGAACAAATTTAACCATCTCAAGGTTAAAGATGCCAATACTCCATTCGACCATAGTGTAAAACTAGAGAAGAATAAAGGAAGAGTAGTGGCTCAATTGGAGTATGCAAGTGCTATAAGGAGTCTTATGTACACCGCTTAGTGTACTAGACTTGATATAGCTTTTGCGGTAAGTAAACTTAGTAGGTTTATAAGTAATCCAAGTGAGGATCACTGGAAGACTATTGGAAGAGTCTTAGGTTATCTTAGAAAACCAAAGGACTAAGCCTTCACTACTCCAAATTTCCTTCAATCTTAGAAGGGTATACGGATGCAAGTTGGATATCCAATCTAAGAGACAACTTGTCCACCACTGGTTGGGTATTTACACTTGGTGGGGGTGCAATTTCTTAGGGTTCCAAGAAACAAACTTGTATATCTCATTCTACTATGGAAGCACATTTCATAGCTCTAGCTGCTATCGGCAAAGAGGTCAAATGGTTAAGAGATCTTTTGATGGAGATACCCCTAATGAAAGAGAATGTATCCACTATATCGATACATTGTGATAGCCAAGCAACATTGGCTAGAGCATACATTGCAGTGTATAATGAGAAGTCTAGACACATTAGTCTAAGACACAGATATATAAGAGAATTGATTCAAAGAGGAGTCATCTCAATATCCTATGTGAGAACAAGTGAATACTTGGTAGATCCTTTTACCAAGCCACTAACGAGAGATTTAGTGGCTACCTCATCTCGAGGGATGTGACTTGAACTCCTTAAAGAGATTCACGATTGATGGTAACCTATCTTAATACTAGTTACTTAACTAATGTTAGGTTTAATAGGTAATAACAAGTCAATCAAGTGAATATTAGTTGTACTCAAAGTAGTCCCATATGAGATATGAGTACTTGTGAGTTACCTATTTGAGGGTTAAAACCAAGAGGTTTTTCAATACAACTTAGTCTTGAGAAGACAAGTATTTTATGGTAACAAAATACTGTAAGAGTTCTACCTATATGGACCTAGGGGTGGTGCTGCCTCTCATGAGAATTGGGAGTATTCTCAAGAATGTCCATGAATGGAAAGTGCACATGTCCATTAACGGTGCAAAGCGAGACAAAGAGGTCTCAATTGAATATTGCAAATGTGTGTGTGTTATCACCGGTTTGTTATTATGGAAAGTTGGTTCAATGCCTAGTACAACCAAATTTTCAACAAACCTTGTGATAATTACACTATAGTAAAGTTCAAGTTGAAGAACACTTTAGTTTATGCACCAATGCAATGACTTCTATATGAGAGAGTTCTTATTTAATCAAGTGGGGAAAATATTATATTTTAAATAAATGTTACAATAGTGAACTATTTAATCTAGTGGGTGAATGTTATATTATTTTATAATATGATATTTAGATTAAATAATGTGACAATGAGTGTCACATATTGTAGCATATAAAAGTGAGTTACAATATTTGGATATATGTGAATATTCAAATATGTAACATATTTGGAGTTACAAATTCAGTTACAAGTTTGTAACCCCCAAATATTTCCCAATAATGTGTAGATTTGATGTTACACATTTTGATTTGAATTTGTCAAAACGTTAAGTGATATGGCTATTGGAGACACGATTTCAACCCTCATAATGTGTTTGGGTTACAAAGTCATGTGGGAAGAGTATAGAGCCGTTTGGAAAATTGCACAAAATAATGTGCTGAAAATGGGCTGCTGTCGCGGCCACAAGTATTCCTGGCCGCAGCCTGGGGAACAGAGGCTCACGACCATGGCTAGGAATAGCTCTGGCCGCGGTCAGTGATGTTGACAGCCAAAACCAATTTTCTTCTTCCACTTTGAGCAGTTCTAACAACTCATGTAACTCCCAAAACTCATTTTTAATTCTATAAACATCCAATTAAACATTGGTAACAACCATGAATGTTTGATAGAATTTGAAATTCAAATGGTATTTCAAAACTCTATAAATAAGAGCTATTGTTCACTTGTAAGACATCAATTTCTATCCACTAGAGCACTCGGCTAGAAATCTACCATAGATGCTTGATTATTCCAGAAAACTATTTTCATTTGTGAGAATTCCTTAGTGCTTGAGATAGGGGGACATAAGCTTTTGGACAAAGGTTGTAAACATTGTTCAAGTTGGTGATCATCGATGTTCTTCACTTTGGTTGTGTGGGTGAGAGTTTTGTTTATTGTTCTTGTTCTTCCTTTTTTTTTACTAATGTTTTTTCATCTCCCTCTCTTATTTTCTATATGCACTTTTGTTTGAATCTTTTGTTTTAGAGTTGTAATTTCTTTTTTATCTTTTCTCTATTAGCTCTAATTTATTTGAATCTATATTGTCTAGAGTTGTATTTTTTATTATTCTTTTTATCTACTATTTCTACATTTACTTCTATTTTTGTTATTGAGTTATAACTTATTAAATCAATCACATTGTCATTTGTATTATTTTAGTTAGAGTGGTAAGAATCTTACTTTTTCAATATATATATATATATATATATATATCTTTAACATTATATTTACTTAATCGTGGAAGTGATAAGAAAACATTTTTCTTTTAATTAATTTTTCCCAAAAATGTTTGCCTTACAAAAATATGAAAAATAAATCACCTTTATTTTCTTCTCGTATTTACGTCTTCTGTACTAATTTTTTTTATTAAAACATATATAATAATTTGAAAAATAAAATAAAAATTACATGTTATAGGTAAATATATATTATTTAGAGTTTGTTATATTGTATTATAAATAGAAAGATAAATTTAAAAAAAATTCAAAAATAATTATAACTTCTCGTTATGATTTTTTAAATAATTATTAATTGATAACATAATTGATATATATATATATATATATATATATAAATATGATGATATATTTTGTGTGTAAAGATTTATTTTCTTTAACTTACTGAAAGTACATAAGTTTATCAAGGCAAACATTACAGTAATTAGTTTTACCATTATTAGATGAAAACTGAATTAAAAATATAATCAGTAAACTTGACATAGATACAATCAAATTAAGTTATTTTTTAAAAATTAATTTAATTCTCAGACAGCGATTAATAACACAAATTTCAATGGGAGACTTGATTCATTTGATTACTCACATATCAATGTTGTTGTATCTTGAATGAAATTAAAGTTTATTGAATAATAGTAATAGTTCTGCCACAATTAATATATGACTATTTTTAATGGAATGTGAAATTAATGATGCAATACTATATTTTTAGCATTTTTGTTGAGATTTTTTATAATAATGTATTAAAAACAAATTTGACATAAATTGTGTCATATTTAGTACATTAATATTTTTTTAATATATAATTTAATAATAATTTATTTTTATATTAATATTATTTTAATATGTTATTGTTTATTAGAATACAATAATAAAATATTATGTTGAATATAATTTTTTTTTTTGTCAAATTTGATACACAATTTAGATTATATATTATTAAAGGTGGCCTAAAGATAAGTATGACTGTGAGGTGGTGCTGGAATTTAGTGTTCTAAGGCCAACTCCAATGGGAGTGACTCTCCTTAGTGCCTTGTCAGAGGTGGTCAAACGTTGAAAATAGAAGCTGATGTGGAGATGGTATTTTGTGTTGAAATTTGGCAATGTTGCTCAGCAATAATAACGTTGCCTTCAATTTTTAATTTTTTTTTTTTGTTTGATTGGTTCAATTTTGATGTGACAATTTAAGCCACTGAGTTGGTCTAATACTCTCTTATATTAGTTTGTGTTTGTGATGTTGAACAAGGAAAATTTTCTTGATATGTTTTGACTTTTTACATGGCAGATATTAATTCCAGCTATTTAAGGAGCTGAGCTGAGCTGAGCCAGGTAGAAATTATCTGGCTTAATGATTGCTTCGAATTTGAATCTTGTAATGCTTACATAATAGTTGGAATTATCGCTATTCTAAAAGAGACAAAATTTGTTATTAGAAAATGAAAAAAAGAAAAAGAAAAGTTATCCTCTAAATAAAGAAAATATCGGTAACTATAATTATTTATTATAAACTAATTACTTTACATCCTTAATTTTTGTCCTCACTTGAATAGTGCACCTGTACTGTATATAGTAACAAAATCTTTGGTATATACACGAGACATTACATATTGCAGCTATTTAAAGTATTTTGTAAATTTTTAAAATTTTTTGAATAGTCTATATTACAAAAAATTAAGATCAAATATGTTATTGCATGCTTGACTAATTTTTTTTATACGCGTGGAAAACAACATATTTGAACATAATTTTTGGTATTGTAAACTATTCGAAATTGTCTGAAAATTTGTGGGATGCTCTAAACAATTACAATATATACAGTTATAAAAAAAATCATATCAAAAATTGTTCACAAATCGATAACACTGAAAAATCCTATTGGTAAAGCTTAAAATAAAACCCCTTTATAAAATTATCTATATATATATATATATGTGATAAGATAATAAATATTGTGGTCTCATTGTTATTATATTATCAATGAAAGTAGCAGTACGTAAGAAGTAATAAGATGTTTCTTGCAGTGATATTTATTTATTATTTTTGGGGTTTAGGAAGGTGTGTGGGGGACCTATTGGGTTTGATATTTGCTGACATGAGAAGGATATATATATATTCTTGGGAACATGCATTACATATACCTAAAAGAATCTCGATGCTCTCTCGAGAGCCTCGTTAATTAGCTGCCACAATTATCTTAAATATTATCTATATTATATGTTATTTATAGTTCCCTTCCCTTACTACTACAACATTCACATACCACATGACGGACCTACTTAGAACGAGAGTAGCGGCCGCCTAGATAAAAAAAAAATTAATTAATTAATATATATATTTTTAATTAAAGTCAATATTTAATTATTTGGATTTTTGAACTCATTTATATAAATTTAAATGACAAAAGTTGCAAATAAAATATTTTAAATTTTACTATAATTTTCTTTTTACATAATCTTTTCTTCTGAACATTTCTAAATAAAAAAACATGATATATAACTTTATTTTTTATTTATATTGTTTTAGAGGTGGAGATTTTAATTTTTTTTCCTCAAATAAAATATTTTTGAATTAAACTTTGCTTTAATTTTCTTCTACATAATATTTTACATTTGAACATTTATGAATAAAAAACATAATATATAACTTTTTTTTAGACTTATATTGTTTTAGAAGTGAAGATTTTAGTTTTTTTTCTTCAAATAAATATTTTTGAATTAAACTTTGCTCTATTTTTTTTTCTACTTAATCTCCCCGTCTGAACATCTCCGAATAAAAAACATGATATATAACTTTTTTTAGATTTATATTGTTTTAGAAGTGGAGATTTTAATTTTTTTTCTTTTTAAATATGTGTAATTGCTTGCACGAATATAAAAAAAAATACACAATATAATAAGTTAAAAATTGATTTTTTTTAAAAAAAATTCATTGTATTGTGTATATTTTTTATTATTTAGTATTGATTTAAATAATCTCATATTTAATATTTATATATGTCGTAATTAATAAAATTTATCAAAATTTCTTAATAATTTTTTTTGTTTATTATATTATTTCAAAAGAAATTCACCCCGACTAAAATTGAATAATGCTAATGTAAGCAGATATATATGACTACTGATTCATGTATACATAAAAGATTACACACATCGATATAGATATCATACTCTTGATCAAAATAATAGGTCATGATTGGTTGAAAAAACTGTGATATTATATCTGTAATGAAAAATATTTGTTTGTTAGATTAATAGAAATTTTTACCGATAGTTTTTTTTATTAATCCTACTTGGCTCAATTTAAGTTGGCCTTTCAAATGTTTAAAGTCGTGTTATTAACAATTTTTCAAGCGTTTGTCAATTGGGAAAGATCGGAATTTAGATTACATATTAATGACTAAGTATTCTTATACTTGTTTATTTTTTGGATCACAAGTATTTTTTTTGTACTATGTGTATTTTGTGTAGCTTAATTCACTATTTGCATCTCAAATATTTTGTTGTATTATACGGATATCATGCAGCTTATTTATTTATTTTTTTCTCATTATTTAGATAGGTGTGGATCGAATGTATGTTAGAGATATGACTTGTGATATTAATTAAGAATTCCACCTAAAAAAATAATTGGTGATTAGTAAAATTATCTACATTCTTATTAATGACTCAATATTTTTATGTTGCATGTAAGAATACATATTCCCATAGATATATTACTCAATAAATATATTTGTATATATATATTTTCTCCACACATGTAAAAAATGGTAAAGAATTTTCAAACTTTGATGTTGATCGGTTGGTCCCCACTCCTATCTCTTGTGAATACAATAATCACTCTTTTCTTTTCTCTTTTCTTTTTCTAAATGATATTTTTATATTTTATAGCTTGGCATTAATTGTGTTCCATGAGAAAAAAGAATAGTTGAGTTGGCGTGGAAGGTTCATCAAAAAGAGTGGGGTACTTAAAACTTTTAATAACTTTCTCTTGATTGTGACGTTATTATATATAGATTATTATTGGTGTTGTACATGTATGTGGTTTGAAGTTTTTAGACTCCAAAAGGGGTGTTGATACGTATATATAACATGTCTATGTATACTAGGTATAAAGTGCTATCTATTGTCTGTATTGTATATATATATATATGTTAGGACAAATATCTTGCTCCTACTTCAAACGAACGGAAGAAAACTCATCACCACATACTAAAAAGTGCATGATTAGAACACGTGAGTGAGTGATTATTGTTTTTTTTTTTTTTTGAGTAGGTAACTATTTGTTACCTTGTGTTTTTATAAAGTATTATTTTGGTATTCTCTGTTTTCAATAATGCTCATATGGTACCTTGTATTTTAAAATTGTACATATTTGGTACCCTAAACTCAAATTTAATTAATAAAATTTTACCAATTTAATCAAACTGCTGTCAATTATGTAAGTTCTAAATTTAAATTTAATTACTTAATTACATATAACTGATGACAGTTTGATCATATTGACAAAATTTTATTTATCAAATCTGAGTCTAGGGTATCAAATATGTATAATTTTAAAATACATGGTACCATATGAGCATTATTGAAAACAGAGGGTACCAAAATAATACTTTAAAAAAACATAGGGTACCAAATGAGTAAATTCCTTTTTTTTTTTAAATCTAACCCATTATTTATAATTAAGTTTAGTGTAACATAATTGAGGTACACTTGAAAATGAATTAACTTTAGTGTAACATAATCATCTACAGTATAATTTATTATTTGAAAGCTAGGGATTCAATCGTCCTGAAAAAATCTCTACTTGAAATTTTAATAATAATTATTTTTCCCGAATTCTAAGAGTAATGTTTGACACACCTTTTTTACTTACTATAATGTAATCGTATTCTAAATTACTTATAAAAATAGTGTAATCCTACCTTAATAAATTTGAATAACATTGCATTTTGAGTGTGTCCTTAATATATATATATATATGGAACGACTACAACACATTACTTGTTGCAAACATGGTGCATCTTTTTTCTATTTCGGCACCTGGTATAATCTAAATTTTTTTTATATGACGGTGTACATTGTAGGTATTTAGAATATCCTGAAAATTTTCAAGAAATTATGAATAGTTTACGAAACCGAAAACAGAGTTCAAACTGTCAAATTTTACACACGTACACAAAAAAACAGGCACACGTGCAACAGACAGTTTAGACCCTGTTTCGGCACCATAATTTATTCAGAATTTCTTGAAAATTTGTAGGATGTTCTAGATAGCTATAATGTGCACCATCATATAAAATTTTTTGGGATTATAACTATTCAGGTGCCGAAAGAGAAAAAGAAAACACCAATATTGCAAAATAATAGGATATGTTGTAGTCGCTCCTTATATATATATATATATATATATATATATAGAAAGTATCCTTAATAATTTTATTTGGTATTTTTTTTTAAAATTCCAAATCAAAATTTGTGTTTCAGAGGCTCATCATATTTATTTTAATTTTTATAGTGGCGCATGGTTTGGTTTTTTTTTTTTTTTTTTGAAAATTAGACTATATTAATATATATTTATAATGTATATTTTAAAAACATAACTAATAAGAAGAAACATTTAAAAAAAAAAAATAGTCCCTAAGCCATTATATGTAATGTTACTCACTCCAATTTGTTTAGATATAGACGATAACATTGAATTATTATTACATAAAAAACAAACTTATTAATGCCTTCCCCCAACGAAATACACATCTTTTGACCGATGAATTAATTAAAGCCTTTGAAAAATAAATCGTTAATAATTATAAAACATATTGATTATGCATGGCTCAAAAACAGATGAATGTAACATCAAGATTTGAAATATATAATATTCTAATTTTAGGGTGCTTATAGAGAGTTGAACTTATCAAAATTGAATCAATCATGGACCGTGAATCGATTTTTTTCAAGAAATGTTAGTAAATAATATATATAAGATTGAAAATGGGTTCATTATCAACAAGCACATCTTGGTGGGAGCCGTTGATTTTGTATAAATTTGTCTTTGTATTTTAGAAAACCACACACATCTTATCTCTCTGACTCAAATTCTGGCAACGTACGTGTACCGATTAAGATATATATATATATATATATATATAACAATTCTCGTTTCACTTTTAAGTCCTGTCCACAGGGCTCTTCAGTACCCGTGAACTATTTTTCGGTACGATTTTTTTTATGAGCGTATATATTATAGTTGTTTAGAGCATCTTGCAAATTTTTAGAAAATTCCGAATAGTTTACAGTACCGAAAATTAGGTTCAAACATATTTTCCACGTGTATAAAAAAAATTAGTCACGCGTGCAATAACATGTTTAAACTTTGTTTTCGGTACTGTAAACTATTCAAATTTTTCTGAAAATTTGCAGGATGCTCTAAATAGCTACAATATACACGGTCATAAAAAAAATCGTGCTGAAAACTATTCATGGGTAGATAACACTAAGAGCCCCACCGATAAAGCTTAAAGTGAAGCCCTATACAAAATTTGCCCTTTAAATATATTTCGCCCAAATCTTATTCCAATATATACGAAGCAAAACCTCTACGCTATTCTAAACCATATTCCGTACTAAATTAATCAAATGATTATTTGCTTGAAATCGAAAACACTACTTAATATATAATCAGATTGATAATTAGAAATTTGGATTAATTTCTCATTAAATTAATGTCTTTTACTTGATTTGTAAGAGTTATAATTAAAATTATTAGTAGTATTTATTTCGATTCATTCAAAATTATAATAAGTTTATAATTTTATTAGCTGAAATAAAAGTGAAATTATAGATAATATATGTACTTGAAAGGGTAATGATATATGCCAATCCCATAAAAATGGGATGCTTATTGTTCCAGTTGGGAGTGCATTCTCAATTTTTGAAAAAGTTAATGATTAATGTTATTAGCATATTAATATTGTAACTAAATTAATACACCACAATTGTGCCACCAAAAAAAAGAAAAAATACACCACAATTGTAAGACTCTTTTCTTGGTGCCATGGAATTTTTTGGAAGCGTGCAACCAAAATAAAATGGAGGAATTAGGCAAAAAATGAAAAGGATTTTTCTTTTATTATGATTTGTTGTTAGCAAGGCCTAGGACACAAGCCCAATAGAACTAGATTCAAGCTTGATCCAAGACAGCAGAAGAAGATGGATGGACCACTCGGCCCAAGAAGCAGAAGAAACAGCTGCTCGGGAAAAAAACAGCTGCAACAAAGAAGAAGAGGAAATCAATAACACAGAAGAGAAGAATGAAGCGCGTAGCAACAGGGTGCGCGTGAGACCTCAGTGGCTTCATGACTTCATTGGGCACTTGGGACGTTGAGGGAAGAGTGAAGAATTGTAACCAATTTCTGTTAGCTTTATTTCTTTTGCTTGCTGAATATAAATAGTGCTGAAAAAAAATTATATTTTATATATAATAAATAGCCAATTTAGGTTAATGTGTGAATGGAAAATTGATGCCTTAAATGTGGTCCATTGATAGCTGCTAATAAATGCAGATTTGGTCAAGGATGTAATCACCGTAATAATGGTGAATATTCTGATCGATATCAGAAATTATGGTAAAGATTGTGATCGATCAATATCACTAATTTTGTGGGATTTTTGGCATTAATTCCCTTGTGTTCACACTTGGTATTCCACCCCATATGAAGCCTATAAAAGGAGGCTTCACCTTTCATTCTCGACACACCAACAAAATAGAGTCACTCATTAAAAAGCTCTCTTGTCTTCTTCTTCTTTGTTTTTCGTAAGTCTTAAGGTGATAGAGTGAATGTATTAATCCGAGTTCGCTGGAGTAGTGAAAGTGGTGTATTCCTCTACTCGTTAGTCGTTGTATCCTGGGAAGTGGTTGCTCACGTATCCTCTAACACCAATCAGGTAGAGGGGGCAAATCTGCTTTAAGGAAAGCGTGTTTTACATGCCTCGGCTTTCTTTTCACTTATCAGTTTTATAATTTATTATTTTTTATTTATTTTTCTGTTCTTCAATTAAATATATTACTATATATTTTGTTCTTCTCCACTATATTAGTTCTAACAATCTTAAAGCAGAGTTTGGACTCCTTCGGAGAAGACGAAAATATTGAAGGGTGGAAATCATTTCTGAATTTTTTGTGTTTGATTGCTGCTGATAATAATTTTATTATCTTTGTATGCTCTCAATTTTCTTTAAGATATATATATATTTATGTATTAATATGAAAGTTTTACATATATTTTATATGCTTAATTTTCTTGTCTCAATTATTAACATATATGTGTTAGTCTACATGTGACTAGTTGGATTATTTCCAGGGAAAATCACGTGTTGCTATTCCAATTTTTTTTTATATTGAGCTATTGTATTCAAGCACATATGGGCATATATCTATTTTCTTCGTGTATCATTTCGGTGGTAGCAAAATAAATATGCATAGTTATATGCACTGATTTTTTTTTTCTTCCCAGTACTTTCATATTCTGGTATGTTTCCATATGAAATATATTCTTTGTATTTATATGCATGAAACACACATATATAATGTCATATATGTTTAATGTATATTCTAGAATTTTAAATATATCATATATTTATAGTTTGAGCATATTGTCTAATTTAACTATGTATATGCATATTGATGAAATGTTCCACACATTCTTATAATAAATAGGGAAATGTATATGCATATTCACTTACCTTAATTGGTATTGTCATTACAACTATTTATTTATTTATATATATATAATTTACTGCCACATATCAGTAGGTAATTATATAATTTTTTGGTTCACATATATTATCTTTCTAATGTTGTATTATTGCCTAATTATTTACGAATTATGTAACCAATCAGATATGGCTGAAAATATGGATGTCATTGCTACTGGAAGCATTGAAGGATCTCCCCGAACTCCAGCTTCAACCACCAAGGACCAATCTAAGGGTCAGGCTGTGCAAGTTTCGGTACCATTGGTACCAACGGTCTCAACGGTTCCTGTGAACCATAATGAGAAACCGGATAAGTTTACTGGGGTGAACTTCAAAACGTGGCAGCAGAAAATGCTTTTCTATCTGACAACATTGAATCTTGCGAGATTCCTAAAAGAGGATCCTCCCTTTATTGGAGAGGATGAGATAGATGTGCAAACTCAGCAAGCAATTGACGCTTGGAAGCACGCTGAATTCCTGTGTAGGAATTATCTTCTGAATGGCTTATCTGACACTCTGTATGGTGTGTACAATGTGAAGAAAACAGCCAAGGAATTGTGGAACTCTTTGGACCACAAATATAAGGCTGAAGATGCTGGCGCCAAGAAATTCTTGGTTGGTCAATTCTTGAACTTCAAGATGGTAGACTCCAAGAATGTGATAAGCCAAGTGCAAGAGCTTCAATTGATCATCCACGGGATCCATGCTGAAGGAATGGTTTTGAGTGAATCATTCCAAGTAGCTGCAATTATTGAGAAGCTACCCCCTGCATGGAAAGACTTCAAGAACTATTTGAAGCACAAGCGAAAGGAAATGAGTGTTGAAGATCTCATTCTTAGACTTCGCGTTGAAGAGGATAACCAAGGTAATGAGAAGCGAACCTTGAATCCTAATGCTGCCAAGGCAAACTTGATGGAGCATGATAGAGGCTCAAAGGGGAAGAATCCTAAGCACAAGCAAGGGCCCAAGTTGGGACCAAAAGGTGGAATTGCAAAGAAGCCAAAGTTCCAAGGGAAGTGCTTTAACTGTGGCAAGATGGGACATAAATCATCTGAGTGCAAATTGCGCAAGAAGAAAGGCAATGAGACCTATATGGTGGACGCGATATCCCAAGAGGTCGCTGAATTAGACTTATGTGCCGTGGTCTCTGAAGTCAACCTGGTGGATGCGAATCCAAAGGAATGGTGGCTCGACACTGGAGCTACTCGTCATATATGTGCAAACAAGTCAGCATTCTTTGATCTGACTACACTGGAAAATGGAGAGAAGCTCTACATGGGCAACTCAGCAACCTCTGAGATAAAAGGGGAAGGAACTGTGTTCTTGAAGATGACGTCTGGAAAGAATGTCAAGCTGCAAAATGTACTGTATGTGCCTGACATTCGTAGGAATCTGATATCTGGAACTCTGCTGAGTGTACATGGGTTCAAGATGGTGTTTGAATCTCAGAAAATTGTACTCACTAAAGCGGGTGTTCCTATTGGGAAGGGTTATGTAAAAGAGGGCATGTGGAAGATGAATGTAATGGCTGTTAAGCCAAATGTTATTATTGATAATAATAAAGCTAGTACTTCTTCTGTTTACCTTCTTGAGTCTTCAAATTTATGGCATGGTAGACTAGGTCATGTTAATTATAATTCTCTGTGTAGATTAATTAACTTGAATCACATACCCACGTTCAATATTGATTCAAAACATAAGTGCGAAACTTGTGTAGAAGCGAAATTAACCAGGTCATCGTTCAAAACAGTTGAAAGAGACACTGAACCCCTTGATTTAATTCACAGTGATATTTGTGATTTAAAATTTGTTCAAACAAGAGGTGGTAACAAATACTTTATTACTTTTATTGATGATAGTACAAAGTATTGTTATGTGTACTTGCTAAAAAGCAAAGATGAGGCTATAGAGAAATTTACTCTCTATAAACAAGAGGTTGAAAATCAACTTAATAAGAAAATTAAGATGATAAGAAGTGATCGTGGTGGTGAATATGTAGAACCATTTAGTGAACTTTGTGCACAAAATGGAATCATTCACGAGGTACCACACCACCTTATTCTCCTGAATCCAATGGAGTGGCAGAACGGAACAATCGCACTTTAAAAGAGATGATGAATGCCATGTTATTAAGTTCTGGATTACCGCAGAACATGTGGGGTGAAGCTATTTTGTCAGCTAATTATCTTTTAAATAAGATTCCTCGAAAGAAAGATCAAAAGACACCATATGAATTATGGAAAGGTAGACAACCTTCATACAAATACTTAAAAGTGTGGGGGTGTCTGGCTAAGGTGATTGCACCATTGCCAAAAAGAATGAAAATAGGTCCAAAAACAGTAGATTGTATTTTCATTGGTTATGCACAAAATAGCAATGCATATCGATTTCTTGTACATGAGTCTAAAAACCCGGACATTCACAAGAATACGATAATGGAATCAAAGAATGCATCATTCTTTGAACATGTATTTCCTTGCAAAGATAATGGGGTTGGACCAAGTTCTTCTAAGCGAACATCTGAAACGATGGATGATCGAGAACAAGAAGAGGAAACTGATGAAGTCCAAGTAGAGCCAAGGCGAAGCAAAAGGGCAAGGATAGAAAATTCTTTTGGACCAGATTTTCTAATTTATATGATAGAGGCCGAACCTCGAACATATAAAGAAGCTGTGAGCTCTATTGAAGGTCCTTTTTGGAAGGAAGCCATAAGGAGTGAAATTGATTCCATCTTGCAAAATCATACTTGGGAACTAGTTGACCTTCCTCCTGGATGTAAACCTTTAGGTTCCAAGTGGATTTTCAAAAGGAAAATGAAAACAGATGGAACAATTGATAAGTACAAGGCCCGATTAGTAATAAAAGGTTACAAACAACAAGAAGGCTATGAATACTTTGATACTTATTCTCCGGTGACGAGAATAAATTCTATCAGGATGATTTTGGCAATTGCTGCATTGCGAAATCTAGAAGTCCATCAAATGGATGTAAAAACTGCCTTTCTAAATGGAGATCTTGATGAAGAAATATACATGGAACAACCCGAGGGTTTTGTAGTTCCAGGGAAAGAAAGGAAAGTTTGCAAACTTGTTAAGTCACTGTATGGACTTAAGCAAGCACCAAAGCAATGGCACGAAAAAATTGATAGTGTCATGATGACAAATGGATTTAAAATCAATGAGTGTGACAAATGTGTGTATATCAAAACCACAAACAAGGGATACATCATTCTATGTTTGTATGTAGATGACATACTCATTGTTGGAAGCAACCAACGAATGGTTAAATCCACCAAAACAATGTTAAACTCAAGGTTTGACATGAAGGATATGGGACTGGCTGATGTAATTTTAGGGATAAAAATTATAAGGACGCCAGATGGACTCAGTTTGAGTCAGTCACACTATGTGGACAAGATACTTGACAAATTCGGTAAAAATGATTCTGGAATTTCCAGAACACCAATTGATACAAGTCAGCATCTATCCAAGAATAATGGTGAAAGTGTGTCCCAAGTAGAATATGCTAGAGTAATAGGAAGTCTAATGTACTTGATGAGTTGTACTAGACCAGACATTGCCTATACTATAAGTACTTTGAGTCGATTCACGAGTAATCCAGGTGTTGAACACTGGAAAGCAATTGCAAGGGTACTTAGGTACTTAAGGTATACTCGTGACTATGGGCTAAACTACACCAGAGATCCAGCTGTGCTTGAAGGATACACTGATGCAAGTTGGATATCTGATATTCATAACTCAAAAGGTACTAGTGGATATGTCTTCACTCTAGGTGGTGCAGCGGTTTCATGGAAATCTTCGAAACAAACTGTAATCACTAGATCTACAATGGAATCTGAGTTTGTTGCTCTGGATAAATGTAGTGAAGAGGCAGAATGGCTACGTAATTTCCTAGAGGATATTCCAGACTGGCCTAAACCTGTGCCTGCAATATGTATATATTGTGATAATCAAGCAACAATTGGCAGAGCAAAGAATGTTCTATATAACGGTAAGTCAAGACATATACGTTGACGACATAATACCATTAGACAATTGATCTCAACTGGAGTTATCTCAATTGACTATGTGAAGTCAAAAGGTAATATTGCGGATCCGCTAACCAAAGGGTTAAATAGAGATCAAGTTGAAAAGACATCAGAAGGAATGAGACTTAAGCCCAGAAGAAATAAGGTAGATATAAAGGAAAACCCAACCTAGTTGACTGGAGATCCCAAGATCTAGGTTCAATGGGACAACCTAATTATATAAACCTTGTAAGATCACTGTGGGGACTAACCCTACCCATTATGTTGATGAAACAGTGATTCTCGTTGGAAAAAGGATAAGCATTAAGCTTTTAATGACCCTTATGCGTCGGAAGTCCGAACGGGGCAATGCGAGATTGTTCTTAATTAAGAGGTCACCTATGTGAGAGAGAAGTGGGGCCGCTTCAAAGGAGAATTGTGGGGGCTAAATTCTCTAAAACCTCTCGCAGAACCAGGCGGATGTTCATGGCCAAAATGAACATAATCATGAGGACCGATATGATGCCAGGAAGATATCTGTGTGAGATATATCATCATTTACATCAACAACAGACAGTTCAAAGACATCGCGTCCACTGATAAGCTAGTAAGGTAAATATATTTTCACAAGGGAAGGTTCAAAGGTTAACACCCACCTATCCTATACAGGTATCTACCGTAGAATTCTATCACCGTGTTGAGTCAAGTCGAGTCTTGTCAATTCATTGTGAGTCTTTTCTCTGTGTATTCCTTATCGTTGATCAATTTCATTCATGTGGGGGATTGTTGAAAAAAAATTATATTTTATATATAATAAATAGCCAATTTAGGCTAATGTGTGAATGAAAAATTGATGCCTTAAATGTGGTCCATTGATAGCTGCTAATAAATGCAGATTTGGTCAAGGATGTAATCACCGTAATAATGGTGAATATTCTGATCGATATCAGAAATTATGGTAAAGATTGTGATCGATCAATATCACTAATTTTGTGGGATTTTTGGCATTAATTCCCTTGTGTTCACACTTGGTATTCCACCCCATATGAAGCCTATAAAAGGAGGCTTCACCTTTCATTCTCGACACACCAACAAAATAGAGTCACTCATTAAAAAGCTCTCTTGTCTTCTTCTTCTTTGTTTTTCGTAAGTCTTAAGGTGATAGAGTGAATGTATTAATCCGAGTTCGCTGGAGTAGTGAAAGTGGTGTATTCCTCTACTCGTTAGTCGTTGTATCCTGGGAAGTGGTTGCTCACGTATCCTCTAACACCAATCAGGTAGAGGGGGCAAATCTGCTTTAAGGAAAGCGTGTTTTACATGCCTCGGCTTTCTTTTCACTTATCAGTTTTATAATTTATTATTTTTTATTTATTTTTCTGTTCTTCAATTAAATATATTACTATATATTTTGTTCTTCTCCACTATATTAGTTCTAACAAATAGAACTCTGCTTTTGTAATGGGAATTATCTGGAATGAAAAGCTGATTTGGCTGTGGGAGTTTGGCACTGACTCAAAGAGTGTGTTTCTACTATCACTGATGCTTTCATTGAGTTTTCTTCACCATGAAGAACGACGAGATTGCAGCTCTTTTGCAGGCTTTGGACCTCAAATTGGAGTAGCGTTCCGAGTCTCAGATGGAGAATTTCAAGCTACTTTTGGAGCAGCACACGACGAAAACGGAAGAGAAAATCGCTCAGGTGTCTCAACCATCGTCACCGGCTACTGGCAATTAAGGCAGTACTGTGGGCGACTCTGGCCGCTCGAGAGGAAGACGGTCTGATGTCGAGACCGATAACAGAGAACTGAATTCCGTTCTCAAGTCTTTGCGAGTTAAGGTTCCTAGATTTGATGGCTCCAATGTGGACGACTGGGTTTACAAGATCAACAAGTTCTTTGATCTTCATCGCATCGACCCGGCAATGCGACTTTCTGTGGTTGCCTTCCATTTGGATGGAGCACCATCAACGTGGTTTCAATGGATGGAGAAGGGTGGGTCATTCTCGGATTGGGACTCTTTTCTAAAAGCATTGCAGCTGCGTTTTGGAACTTCAATCTATGACGATCCATTGGGGCGTATCTCTAAACTCATCCAAACTGGTTGAGTTTCCGATTATCGAGCTGAATTTGAAGCTCTCATGCCCCGTATCACGGGTGTTTCAGAGGTGATGTTCCTCAATTTCTTCATTTGGGGACTCAAATTAGAGATTCGTAGGGAACTTCTCATGATGAAACCAACAGACCTTGCTGATGCTATGGCTAAGGCACAATTATTCGAAGATCGACATGACGATTTAGCATCTTATAATCGGTTTGGAGACAATCGTTCAGGCTGGTCTTCTCGCACACCACACTCGATTCAAGGAGTAGGTTCCTTTCCACCACCACCTCTGAAACAGGGACCCGTGTCTTCCACAGGTAACAATGTTTCATCACCGACTGTGCATACTTTTCCGATTAAGAAATTGTCTCCAACTGAATTAAAGGACCGCAGAGATAAAGGCCTTTGCTTTACTTGTGATGAGAAGTTTAACTTTGGCCACAAGTGCAAGAACAGGATGTTGATTTTGTGTTGTAATGATGATGAGGACTGTGATCCTTATAAGGACAGTGAATCTCAAGAGTTGGAGAAAGGAGCAGAAGAGGAAGTTAGCCTCAATTCTCTTTCGAATTCAATGAACCCAAGAATATTTTGAATAATGGCGAAGCATGGGTCTGAATCATTGGAAGTCCTCATTGATACAGGCAGCAACAATAATTTCATTCAAGAGGCTCTGACAACTCAGTTGAAATTGGTTGGCGAAGAAACAAGAAGGTTCAAGGTATATATGGGGAATGGAAACTTCTTGCTATGTTCGAAAATCTGTAAAGGGGTAGAGTTGGTCTTACAGGGCCACAATTTTGTGGTTGATTTGTATATTCTGCCGATATGTGGGTTGGATGTGGTCTTGAGTATGCAGTGGCTTCAAACGTTGGGACCATGTGTTCATGATCATAAGGCTCTAACAATGGAATTTACATGGAAGGGAAGCATAGTAAAGCTAGCGGGTTCAACAGAAGTAGCTGCTCATCAATTATCTTTTACACAATTTCATGCTCTTTTAAGAGAAGGAGAGGTCAAAGGATTATACAAGTTGTCCGCTGTCATGGACGATTCCAAGACACTCAGTTTGGAATTGGCCACTTTAGAAGCTCATTTTCCTACTCAAGGGAAGGGTCTTCTCGCTGAGTTTTCAGATGTTTTTACAGAACCTAAACAATTACCCCCGCGTCGTGGTACCGATCATCGAATTTTTTTACAACCAGGGACAGCACCAGTTAATGTACGACCCTACATGTATCCGTATTTCCAAAAAGATATCATCGAGCAGTTAGTGAAGGAGATGCTAGCTTTGGGATTCATTCGGCCAAGTACTAGCCCATATTCATCACCGGTTTTGTTAGTCAATGGAACGTGGCGATTTTGTGTTGATTATAGGGCGCTTAACGGGATTACGGTCAAAGATCGATTTCCTATTCCCACTATCGATGAGTTGCTAGATGAGTTGGGGAATGCCACGGTCTTCCCCAAACTAGACCTTCGGGCAGGATACCATCAAATCCGAATGGATCACAAGGACGTACATAAAACTACATTTCGAACTCATGAAGGCCACTATGAGTTTGTGGTAATGCCCTTTGGGCTCACTAATGCTCCTTTGACTTTTCAAGCTACAATGAATCAGCTCTTTCGACCATTCTTGCGCCAATTTGTTACAGCTTTTTTTTTACGATATATTGGTATATAGTCAGAATGAGGAGGAGCATATTCACCATTTAGACTTGATATTACAGCTGCTGCGAGAACATCATTTTTATGCCAAAGCCAGCAAGTGTCAATTCTTTCAACATACCATTGAGTACTTGGGCCACTTGGTCTCCTCACAAGGAGTCAAGGCTGACCCTTCTAAGATTAAGGCTATGGTGAATGGCCTATACCTCGGACTCTAAAGCAGCTGGGAGGATTTCTCGGACTTACGGGCTATTATAGAAGATTTGTAGCTCACTACGCAGCTATTACATCACCTCTAACAGAGTTGTTAAAAAAGATAATTTCCAATGGAGCACAGAGGCAACAACTGCATTTGAGAAACTTAAAAGCGCCATGACAGTCACCCCAGTCCTACGATTACCTGACTTCTCAAAGGACTTTGTAGTGGAAATAGATGCATCAAACGTAGGCATTGGGGGAGTATTAATGCAAGAAGGGCACCCCATTGCTTTTTTCAGCAAGAAATTGGGACCTCGATTCATTGGTGCTTCTGCCTATACCAGGGAGATGTGAGCCATAGTAGAGGCAGTAAACAAGTGGCGTCAATATTTGTTGAGGCGTCATTTTATAATCTGAACATATCACAAGAGCCTCTGAGAGTTGTTAACTCAAGTCATCCAAACACCCGAACAACAACATTTCATTCGGAAGTTGCTGGGTTTTCAATTTTCCATTGAACACAAGGCTGGCAAACACAACTCAGCCGCAGATGCACTCTCCAGAAAATATGAAACACCTGTCTCCACACTTTAGCTATCGATGAGTACTGGCAGCTTTGATTTTTTGGAAGAATTACGTCAAGAAAACATTACTTGTCCTGACTTGAGGATACTCCATGTCCAATTACAACAGGGAAAGTTGATACCTTTTCGTACTCTGTCAGGGATGGCTTGTTGTATTTTAGGCAGCGACTAATGGTAAGCAAGCATTCCAATTTGAAGCAACAGTTGTTGAGAGAGTTTCATGCTTCTTCGATGGGAGGACATGCGAGGTCGGAACGCACCTTTTTGCGCTTAGGGGCCAATTTTTTCTGGCAGGGAATGCGTCAAGAAGTGCGCAAATATGTACAAGCTTGCCTTACTTGTCAAACGGTGAAGTATTCTCCAACAGCCACATATGGTTTACTACAACCATTAGAGATTCCTGAAAGAGTTTGGGAAGATTTGGCCATGGATTTCATTGTTGGCTTACCAAAGTCATATGGTGTGACAAATATTTTGGTGGTGATTGATCGCTTCACTAAATATGCCCATTTTGGCGCACTTTCGAACAACTATACAGCTACCAAAGTGGCCGAGCTTTTCTCTAATATGGTGATAAGATTACACGGCATGCCTCGAACAATTGTGTCGGACAGAGAGGCGATTTTTACTAGTGCTTTTTGGAAGAAGTTATTTGAACTAATGGAAACCACTTTGAAGATGAGTTCAGCATATCACCCTCAAATGGATGGCCAAACGGGAGTCACAAATCAGTACTTGGAGCAACATCTTCGAGCCTTCACTGCTGAAAATCCGAAGCAATGGAGTAAGTTTCTAACGTGGGCAGAGTATCATTACAACACCAGTTTTCACTCCGCCATTGGGATGACCCCTTTCCAAGCTGTTTATGGCAGACATCCACCCTCTATACCGTCCTATACTAGAGGCACTACTTCAATTCAAGTTGTTGAGGAAGATCTGCTTTCAAGAGATGCAATTCTGCAACAATTAAAGGACAACTTGCTACAAACACGGAATAGGATGCAACAACAAGCTAATAAGAGGAGGAAAGACATTTATTTTTAGTTAAAAAAATAATTTCCTTTTCGTTTGTGTTTTTATTTATATTACATATTTTATATGTGGTTAGTATATGGGTATGCTTGAATTTTTTTTTCATTATTATAATTACATCTCTTTTTATAATTCTTTAGAAAATAATCTTTCAAATAGGCTCGACCGACACCTTCAAAAGAAAATTATTTTTCAAAATGATATTAAAAAATGATCTATTTTCACTATTTCTTCATTACTATATACTCAATATATATTTAGTTTCAGATTAAAAAAATTATATTTTGAAATAAAATTCAATAATTTATTAAAAAAAAATATGACCGTCCCAAATGTGTTATTTATGAAAATGTCCTCAAAATCAGCCATTGCAGAGAGAGAAAAGCCCAACTTAGAGGCCCAAAAATCTTATACTTGAGCTTGGGCCCAACTATAATCATGCTTTAAATATATATGTCAATTATCGAAAAACTCAATCAAAAGTGATAAATAATAAAAATACGAAAGCACATGAACTTTCAGAAAAAAGACACAATATTATACACATCTAATCAAAGTGAACAATCATGCACGGTGAGTCACATCTGCATAGCCAATCCCTCTACGAGTAGTGGGAAATATGGTGAACAAAAAGCCTGACAAAGCCCCAGCTCCAATCGGCAAATTCATAATCAAAGCATTCCAATCACTCCCAGCTTCAGAAAAGTAACAATTTTTAACATTGGAGTCACTAACAGCGAACACCAAGAACAAAACTAGGGACACAAAACCATGAACCAAGTCAATCAAACGAAGCTTATATTTCTCCAACTGATCATTATTCTTCATCTCGTACTGTTCCTCCTCATAATCACAGTTGAAGACGTAGAATCCTCTGAGTGTGGCCATACCGTAACGTAGTTTCCCACCCTCGTCCACAAAGCTATCCGTAAATGACGAAAGAAAGCAAAAGAAGGCACAAACGACAATTAAACACGCAGTGAGGTACTTGTTTGAGAGGTTGCAGAGGCCATTGTTGGAGAAACATGGTGAGAAGATTTGAAACGTTAGGACTGTTCCGGTTGGGAGAAGGTTAGCTAGATTGGCTGCACTGGCTAGTGTCCGGCGAACTGGCCTGTCGACCGATCCTTGGTTCAGTGGTACCAAAGCTGCTGCAGTTGCTTCGGCCATATATTTTGATGTTGAAGTTTTTATGTGTTTTTTGGTTAATGTTTATGGAACTTGGAGACCCTTTATAAGATATTGTGGGAGAATGGAGATGTCATGGAGTTTGGTTAACAGTAGGGGCACGTTAGTCCCATGTGGGTTTGGGACTTTTTGGACATATATTTAGCGTTAGGGATACCTTATTTAACAATGGCCTAATAATTTGTTGTGTGCAATAAGAAAGAAACATAACATATGGTTTTGTATATATATGTGTAGTGTTGCTAAATACTATTGTTTACCAAACAAAATTGTTGAGAGGTTTACGAAAAGCAACTGATTTGCTTTTCTTAGTTTGTATGGACATTTGTCCATGACGTAAATAAATGCATGTGATCACTCTAATTGAATTTTAAGATTTAATTGGGATTCAAATCCAACTTCCCAAGCATGCCTATCTTGCATCTTCTTGAGCTTCAAACACCCCAATCTTATCTTAATAATATGGCGAGCAACAATTAGGAAAACTAGGTGGGAATTGGGCGAGATATGCCTCCCTATTCCTATCCTCGTCGCCCATTTAAGCCCCCTCACTATCCTGTGGGGTGGTGATGAAGAACTCCCATCAAGGATGGGATCCCAACAAAATTGATGAAAATGACATTATTTTAAGTTAATCTGTACTTTATCCTAGTTTTAATAATTTTTTGAAAAATTGTCTCTGTTTAAAATTTCGAACAGCTGTCTGAAAAATTTCGACTAAATATCTGGCGTATCAGAGGTCATTTTGTAAATAATTATCAAAACTAAGTTGAGTGCAAAATGATTTCAAAAAATAATAGATAAATAAAATTATTTAAATCTAAAACAATACAATGTATATATATATATATATTAATGGTAAAATCATAAATTCAATACATAATAAGTAAAAATGTACATGCATGTATTATATAAAAATCAAATAAAATATTTATTATAATATGTATACAAATAATAATAAAATAAATAATTCTAAACGAGATGGGACAAAGAGTGCTACCTGTCCCGCCTACACCCCATCCTTATGGGAAATTTCACTATTCATACTTAATAGTGTCTAATATTACTAAAAAATCATAGCACTATTCATCCTTTCAATTTGATACTAAACATTCATCTCATACCCTAAAATAGCCCTCCCATTATATCAAGAATCATAAAACTTTCTCTTCCTCTCTCTTCTCTCTCTCATTCTCACGAAATCCTCCCTAAAACCTACGAATTTGTATGGTTTTCTTGTTGAAATCGTTGTTAGCCATCTCCATTGTCTCTGTGAAGTCGCCAATATCAAAGGCAACATCCATTTTGAGGGTTTTTTGAGGAGAAAAATCATGGGTTAAGAAGATTGTTCATTTTATGTATTGGGTATTGTTTGTTTACATTTTTTTGGTTATTTCGAACAAATCTGAGCCTATATTTGTGTGTTTTTTGGGTTTGTTAGAGAGATTTCGCGATCTGCATTTTTCTTTTGTTTTCTACAACTTTTTTGCTCAATAACGGCTCAATAGGGGCTCGATGGTATGTAGAAGAAGGTTCTTTTATGAGCTCGATGTTGCTCGATATTTTTCGATTATAGCTCAATAGTTTTAGGCTTTGTTGCTCGATTGTGCACGATGGCAACTCGATAAGGGTTCGATTGGACCCTAGAATATTTGGTTTAGTAGTTTTCTCGATATGTGCTCGATAGGAGCTCGATAGAGGCTCGATAATTGGCAGATGGGTATGTAATGTTAATAGTTCGATGCTGCTCGATTGTGACTCGATGGTGAGTACTCGATAGTGCTCGATAGGGGTTCGATGAAGGTTTTGGTTAGGTTTATGTTCGGTTTAAGTTTTAGCTCGATAAGAACTCAATAAGCTCTCGGTGAAAGCTCGATGGTAACTCGATAGAGTTCGATAGAAACTCGATAAAGCTCAATAATATTCTTTTTTCATGACTTTGTGAAAAATTGACAGTTTTTTTAACAATTTTTTTTTCCAACACAGGTTCCATTGTCTACGCTTTTGTATCCTACAATGGTGTTTGGGAATTACAAGGGAATAAGTGGATTTTCAAGGACCCTCAATGCATGGTGATACCGATGGAGGATAATGTAACGCACTTGCAACTTCTTGACATATTGCACAAGGAACTTAAAGTTGATAAACAAATGTAAGGGTTGAAATTGGAGGTTCCTTACACATGTGGCGACCAACCGTTTACACCCGTTCATGTTGAAAGTGATCTTGGTGTCCGTGCATTCTTAACATCTAAAGAAATGTTAGCCTTGTGTGCACTCCTGTTAAGTAGATTACCATTGCAGATCCATATTCCTCTCCCGATCACAGTGTCAATAAAGTTCATAGTGAGGTGGGCACTTTTGTTCTAGAAAGAGATCTTGTGGGAGATTCTACTTGACCTGAGGGAGTAGCCAGTACTTTAGGAGGTCTTATTGGTGACCTGAGGGACAACCAGTATGAGTATGACTCCTATGTGAATGACGATCCAGTAACTAAATATAATGAGGACTCAAGGTACAATTCAGAGACATATTATAGTGCAGAAGTGCTGATTGACATGTCTGATGATTTGCAAGTCGAACAAGTACAAGAACAGCCAGTACGTCCTATTGCACGGGAAAACCCACCAAGTCAAGGATGTCGAACACCTGGCACCAGCTCTAGTCATACTAGTGGAACAGAATACAATAATACAGGGAACGTTCCAATATGTTCAACAGAAGATCACAGAATATGGAGTGCTCTCATGTTTACAAAAGAAGATATCATGACCTCTGGTCGATCTGAAACACCCTCATCTGGTGTACCGTTGGGAGAACTACACCTCGGGAAGACTTTTGAGAACAAGATGGATTTGAAAACCAAAGTGGCTCTATTCGCAACGAAGAATAATTTTGAGTTTATGGTTAAGAAGTTTGGTACTAATGTGTTATATATCACCTGCAAGGATCCTGATTGTGGTTGGAGAATAATGGGGAAAAAAGTAGCGCGATCGGAGATGTTTGAGATCACTATTTATAATAGTGTACATACTTGCTCACTAGAATTGAGACAGAAAGACCACCGTCAAGCAGCACCTTGGGTCATTGGGCACCTTATCAAGAACAAATATGCTACTGATGGCACTAGCTCTAACGCCCTACTTCCTTAGAGACGTTACTAAGTGAGTTTAAAAACATGCTTTCAACTCGCTAATCGAGGCTTTAGAGTTAAATAGTGTAATTAAGCCATAAACAGAGGAAAAACTTTAAAAATAACAATTTCCATAGAAAAACCATAAAAGTTTTACACTTGGGATCCCAAAATACAGTTTAGAAATATTTACAACATATAAACTGAACCAAGTCAACTAAACGACAAAATCTAGGTTTATTTACAAGCATCTCCAAAAATCCTCTGGTTGTGGTAGCCAGGCTGGCCAAACATGTACACGCCGCCTCACGCCTGCTGTACTCATGATTGGTTGACCTTCTCTTTACCCTTACCTGCACCACAGAGCATCTGTGAGCCGAAACCCAGCAAGAAAACCCACAAACAGATAACATAGGCAATACATATATCAAGCATATAAACAGGCCACCAATGGGCTAAACACATATGGCCTAGCCGTCCCAAGCATTTACCAAGCCATGGGTTCGCGGACCACGTCGTGAGGATATCCCAGGTATCCTTTTAGGGACTCGCCCTGGCAACTCGCACTCCACGTGCTCAACGCTGCTCCCGGCCCCTTGCCGTTCTCGGCCTTGCACTCAGCGTGCCCTTCGCCGTTTCCTGGCCTCTGCCGTCCTCGGCCTACACCATTCCCGGCTCTTGCCGATCATTCACATAATAGTATTCATAGCATAACAAGAAAATACAGAATTCTAGCTAATTCAATCAAAGGGATACGCCCAGCAGTTTAAACACATTGGGCTCAGCCCTGCATACCAGTTTTATTCAGCACATTGGGCTCAGCCTTGCATACAAGCTCTATGGGAACAAGGGTTTTCTTACCTGAGTCCCAAGCTCTCTGAGCACCGATGTCCCGAGCACAGTCCTCTAACTTGAGCCTCACCGAAACCCTAGTCACAACACATTAATAACATCCATCCATCAAGTTCTAATCCAATAAATAATTTTGAACCATAACCCTAACCTCCGGGACCTTGAATTCTATCAATCCGGGTGATAAAATCCATCCCGAGCCTTAACCATTGAATTCACAAGCCTAAACACCCTTAAAAATGCAGACTAGCACTAAGAGTCGCGGCCCCACCCACAAGAGCCGCGACTAGCCTCAAAACAAAGGCTAGCACACCCCTGCAACACACACGGGCCGCGGCGCGCATGAACTCCTCGGCCACACTCGGCCGCGCGCGCACACGGGCCGAGGCGCGCCCATCCTAGGGCCGCGACCCTCACCTCCAAACCCAGAATTTTCCATCTTCTTCCCTGCATTTTCCTCAAACTAACTCACTCAAAGCCTACTTAGCAAACCCAGATAATTAACACATATATACCAGCTCAATATCAACATTAAAACCCCATCAAAATCCGCTCCAAAACCCAACTAAAATACCCAAACACAGATTAAGCTTAACTAGCATGCATACTCTAGCAACCAGCAACAATTCTCAACATAATCCCAATAATTAAAGCTTACCTTGCTGAATTCAATCCCTGAAGTTGATCCTCAATCCTCAAGCTTTAAGCTCCTAAGTTTCCTCAGCCCAATCCCTTGCTTAAGCTAGCTTACACCAAAATTTCCCTTTGATATGCCTTATAGAAGGAGTAGAGAAGAAAAGGGTGATCAGAAGCTATCCTTAGCTGAAAGAAAAGTGTAGGTCGGTTCCCAAAGTTTCTAATTAATTCCTCCCTTTTGTTTTGCTTGACTTAAGTCTAAAGGGTTACCTCAAGGCTCGGGGTACCAAAACGTCCCCGAGGGCAAAATGGTAAATTTCCACAATATTCCCTCCTAGACATTCTATCCTCAAATATATCTCCAAATATTTATTTTCATGTCCAGATAACCCCATAACACACCTAGTAGCCAAATTACCCCTCGACTCGCCCCGAGTCCGAATCTCAACCCTGTTGTGACTTTCTGGCTAACCGCTCCCCAGGACTGTCTCGGATCGTGCTGCATAGACATATCACATATATATATAACATTTATCACATTTATGCCCCTACTATCCAGACGGGGCCCACATGCACATTTAACTCAACTAAGCATGCATCATTATCTTATACATTCACATAGATCCACATATAAGCATTTTAACTCAATTATTGTCTTCCAGGCACACTAATCAAGGCCCTAAGCCCGATTAGCAAATTCGGGTCGTTACCACTAGCTACCCAAAAAACAACATAAAAGGAGGATATGAAGAATAATTTTGGGAACGATATGAGTTATATGAAGGCTTGGGTGAGCAGAGAGAAGGCACTCGGTTATGTCAGGGGGACTCCTGAAGAATCGTATTCCAAGTTACCTTCTTACTTGTACATGTTGTAACAAAAGAATCCAGGTACAATAACTGATTTTGTCAAAGAGGACAATCACTTTCTTTACTGTTTCTTCTCACTTGGAGTTTGTAGAAGGGGATTTACATCATGTCATCCTGTTATATGTGTGAACGATACTTTCTTGAAGTCAAGGTATGGTGGCCACATATTGTGTGTTGTTGCATTGGATGTGAATAACCACATTTATCCAATTGCATTCGTGATTGTGGACAGTGAGAATCATAATTCTTGGAAGTATTTCATGATGAAATTGAAGGAAGCCATTGCAATTATCTGACTTTTGTATCAAACAGACATGCTAGCATTATTCATGCTCTTGAGTTGGTCTTCCCTGATGCCTACCACGGTTCATGCTACCATCACATAAGTATGAATATAATCGCTAAGTTCAAGACTGATCACTGTCACAAGGAGATGTGAAATGCGGCATATGCATTGCGGAAGTCAAAATTTCATAGGTTTTTCAACAATATAAAGCAAATGAATCCTGCCATAGCTCAATATCTTGAGGGTATTGGCTTCGATAAGTGGACTCGTGCTTACTTTTCTGGGAATCGATACAATGTAATGACAAGAAACTACGCTGAAAGCTTCAACAACAAAACCAGAGATGCAAGAACCTTCCCAGTCACCACTTTTGTCAAATTCATTCAGTTCACAATTTAGTCATGGTTTGTTGCGCGCTGTGAGGAGGTAGAGAAGTGCACATCCAAATTATCAACAATAAATGAGAAAGATGTCTCAGGCATTGCGAATGATGCAATGTACTTAAAAGTCCACCCTCTTGGACAGTTCAAATTTCACGTGGAAGACCCAGAAGGTCATCGTGAGGTGAATTTGATGACCAAATCATGCTCCTATGGTATGTTTCAAATAATGGGTTACCCTTGTATTCATGGTGTGGCTGCAGCCATCCTGCGTGGCGTCAACATTTACTCACTGTGTTCCCCATATTACACTACTAAGATGTGGAGGGAGTCTTACAAAGAAACAATTTACCCAACTGGCAACAGAGATGATTGGGAAGTTCCCAAGAACATAGAGAAAATGCAAGTTGGGGTTCTTGTTGAGAAACAACCAGTTGGTCAGCCGAAGAAGAAAAAGGTGGGAAGAAGAAAGACAAACCGCACTCCATCGAATGGAAAAATCATTCACAAAAAGCGCAAGTGTAGTATGTGTGGTGGTCTTGGCCACAACAGGGCTACATGCAAAGCTAGGCTATAAACTTTTTTTTTCCCATTTGGACTTCTTGTATTAATAACTTAGCTTGTTTTCCCTTATTTTTTCTTTTATTTTTCTTAAAATTTATGTTAAGCTCGATGAGATCGATTGTAGCTCGACATGAACTCGATGTTAACTCAATAGTAGCTCGATATGAACTCAATTATATGGTTGTTTACTTAGCTTCTAAACTAACTTCAAATCTTAGCTTGATGATTGCTCGATAAAGGTTTGATAACAGCTCGATAATGATGATGAAATTGCTAGTTTATAGCTCGATATTAGTTCGATAATGGTTCGATATGGCACGATAATGGATATGAAAATGATATTGCTCGATTAAAGCTCGATATTAGTTTGATATAGCTCGATAACAACCATATTAAAGTTACAAAAAAATGTAAACAGAACCCAATAACAAAAAAATTGCACATGTAAAGACCTTGTATATATACAATCATCAATGTAACAAATTTTGATACTACAAGTTGTCGTCCACTTCCTCCTGAACACCTCTATATTTTCATCGCAAATGGTTTCCAATGGAAGGTCGGCAATGAGATGCTCAATATGCTTGACAACATACACACCACAATCTCCACTGTAAAAAAATATAAAAATTAAGTGTACAATACTATAATTTTACTTAGAAACAAATATAGTATGAAGATGATGTATTTTACCTTCTCTTTGACTAAGTGAGCTCGTGTTTCTATTTGCGACACCATACAAATTGATGCGGCCTCTATCCCGCTGCAGGAATCTTCAACATCAAGCTATCAATGAACAATTTACTCTACATCAACAGAGAAGGAAACAACAATCACCATGGACTCATAAGTTCCTCCATCTTTTTGCACTAATCATCGAGATGTCTGAATCATAAATAGTGAGAGTCCAACTACAAATAGAAGCGTCAATGGCAAACCAATGTTGTTGTTCATAGTTCTGGCACCAATATACATCCTCAACTCCTCCCTAAGATGTCAGAAACTGCTGCTCGATGCCGGTCAACATGGACATAACGTCAGAATCCCACGTGTACTTTGTTTTGTCGGAACTTTTCTTGTACTGATCATATCGGGCAAGTATCACTTGTAAGAAATAAATGTTCATCACAACAACATTCTGGCGATATGTTGTGGGAAAAATACTTGCGATGCATACGAAACATGTGCTATTCCTTATCAATATGCTCAAAAAGAGTATGGTATAAAAATTTGGCAAAGACCAGCATAAGTAGGTGAAAAATAGTGCAGAAACAAATAAATCGAGTTATAATCGAGCCCTATCGAGCTTATGCCAAACTAAACATCGAGCTAATCGAGTCCATATTGAGATCGTATCGAGCCATATCGAGCCCCTATACCCCCTCATAGAGCTCCAATCGAGCTAAACTCAAACAGTAAACAACACGTAGTCAATACCCTTCCAATCGAGCTCCCATCGAGCCCTATCGATCCAATGTACCCCCCATCGAGCTCCTATCGATCCTATATACCCCCCCCCCCCCATCGAGCTCCCATCGAGCCACTATTGATCCCATGTAACCCCCTATCGAGCTACCATTGAGCTCCCATCGAGTCAATTAAAACAGAACTTGTAAAATTGAAAACAAAACAAAATTTCTTAACATTAGGTATAAATGGCTCACCCTAACATTGAGCCACGACTGGGGTGTCTTCCACGTTAGAAACCATGTTGGACTGTGATTCTCATTCTTCACATCCCTCGGGGTCTTGTTGGGGATGTCTCCAAGCAACCATTTGCAAACTGTCCTATACTGTTTGCGATCTGGCTTCTTGGGAGGGTCCAACACCATTGCCTCCTGTGTAGCCTCATATTATGGTGCAGCTGCATCAGTGCGAGGTATTTTCCTCGTGGGATCAATGTAGTCCTCAAACCATTCTAGCTTGCGTCTTTGGCGTCTTTTCCTCTGAAATCGAACCCCAACAACTTCCTCAAGGTTGACAATAGCGACTCCCGGAGTCACAACATCAGGTGTCACAATGATGGTGGGAGGCGTGGTTGGATCATCAACATAGCCCAGAGGAATATCCAGTGACTCTGAGTCTGAATCTTCCTTGGAGCCCATCAGTCTCTCCTTAATAAACATCAGGATCTGACTGACTGCGTCCAGGATCACTGACTGGTTCTTCATGAGGGTCTCCTGTCGACCCTCGACTCTGTCCAACTGCTCGATCAACTAGGCTAGCACAAGGGCTGAGGCTAAGGTTGGGGTTGTAGCTGGGGCAACAAGAGGGGTGGGACCTGCAACCTCCTCCTCCTCCAGGATAACATCATCAAATATATTCGCTGCCTCGGCGTCTTTCTCAAAAGCTGCATCCTCCTCCTCCTCATCAGCCTCCCTGAGATCGTGGAAAAGCTAGCGATAAAGGGGAAGATCTCCCTCTGTCAACGATAAATAAAAGTTCTTCTCTGTTGGTTGGGGCTTCAACAGCAGAAGGACAATCAACTGCAAACAACATAAAACATTTGGTTAACTCAAACTCCGCCGCAAGCTGTTGAATGGTCTCATATGCCCAATACTATAAGGTCGGGGGATAACCATACAATGTACTTGGAATCTTGCCGCACCTTGGCATCCTTCTTGTTCTCATAGTTGGCATTTTACTTCACCATGCCCTTCTTACAAGACTGTAAAAGCCTCCCATAAGAGTACTTCCCCCATGGATAGCTGAAGAAGTAGTCTACGTCCTCAACCATCATCAGAATATATCGCCATATATGCAACTTGCCTTCTATGGCATTCAGAACCCCTTCAACCAACAAACAAAGACCAAGCTTGTACACATCTTCCACAACAGTACAAGTCTTGAAAGCATTGTTCACCTGTGAGAACTGTACTTTTTTAGCATCATTGAAATACTCTGTTATCAAGCGGTCACTGAGATTACGCTCCTCCAACTCTTTTGGTGACGGGAAGCTACTGAAATTCAACCTCGTCACCAGGGCAAACTCTCCCATGTCGAATCTACAAGACTTCGACCCCAGAAATAAATGCACCTCATCTTCTTTATTACTAGAAATTTTCCTCAAAAGTAGCTGATGCACCAAAACTCCTGAGAAATTTAACTCTGAAGCCAAAAAACTGCTTGAAACGGGATTCCTTAGCCCTTTCTATCAGCCCGAGCTGCACAAACCTACTCTTAATGTCCTTTAAAGTGTTACTACCTCGATATGTGACTCGACCAGAAAGTGATCACTAAACGGAACAAAGATAGAATATTGAGTTATTGAGTTATTAATTCACATGAATGTTTTCTCGTTTATGCTCTTCAATTCAAAAGCAATCAACTTATTTGAATTCCTACCTTCATATAACTCAGAAAAGATACTATATATATTAGATAGGATGAGTCTTTGCTAGGACAACACTATTAGGGATGGGGATTCCTACCTAAATAAGAAAGGGAAATTTCACTATTTATGCATAATAGTGTCTTATTACTAAATAATACAAGCACTATTCACTTTTTCAATTTGGTGTTAAACTATCACCAGTATCAAAAATACCCCTCTCATTTTTCCCCTCCCAAAAATTTTCCCCCCACAAACTCTTTCTCTATCTCTTTGTTGCTTATCTCTCTCTCTCTCTCTCTCTCTCTCTCTCTCTCTCTCTCTCTCTCTCTCTCTCTCTCTCTCTCTCGGACCCGAAGAAGAACACCCCCGAAAACCCAAACCCCAAATCGATCTCACCATCTCTCTTTCGCTTCTCCCACGTCCTCGACAGTAGACCCGAATAAGAACACCCCCGAAAACCCAAACCTCGAAGAAGAACACTCTCGTCGACATTGTAAAGTGAAACCCACAGCGTCGAACCCTCCAAATTCAATTTTAAGGTAAATTCTTGAACCCTCGTAATGATTTTTGGTGTTTAAATCGTCTTGAGATTGGACATGTGGAATGGGTATGGCAGTTCTAAGGGTTGGGTTTTTCTCTGGTGTCAAAGATAGGGATCGATAGAAGTTCGAGATAATCTCGATAGGTGTCAAAGATGAATTCTCGATGGGGTATGGTTAGGCTCGATAATAGCTCGATGATCACTATACATTGCAGTTCAATGGAAGCTCGATGGGTAGGTGGTTAGGCTCGATAGGAGGCTCGATGGGGTCTACGATTAGGAGCTTGATATAAGCTCGACAGGAAACTACTTGGTTAGGCTCGATAAGCTAGATAGTTGCTTGATATAAGCGCGATTGTTCTTATTAAGGCAGATTATAATTTGTTATATAAGTTAGCTCGATAGTGACTCGATACTAGTACTCGATAAGCTCGATAGAACTCGACAGAAGCTCGATAACCTTGTTTATTACAGATGCTTGATGACATTTTTTTTTTGAATTTTTTCCAAATTCTGTTTGACATTCTGTTTTCTTACCATTTTTTTTCATGTGTTGTTGCAGATGCCTAAGTTTCTTGTTCCGTTTCGTGAGAACTTTCTTGGTCGAGTCACATATCGGGGTAGTAGCACTTTAAAGGACATTAAGAGTAGGTTTGTGCAGCTCGGGCTGATAGAAAGGGCTAAGGAATCCCCTTTCAAGCAGTTTTTTTGGCTTCAGAGTTAAATTTCTCAGGAGTTTTGGTGTATCAACTGCTTTTGAGGAAAATTTCCAGTAATAAAGAAGATGAGGTGCATTTCTTTTTGGGGTCGAAGTCTTGTAGATTCGACATGGGAGAGTTTGCCCTGGTGACGGGGTTGAATTTCGAAAGCTTCCTATCACCAGAAGAGTTGAAGGAGTGTAATCTCAGCGACCGCTTGATAACAGAGTATTTCAATGATGCTAAAAAAGTACAGCTCTCACAGGTGAACAATGCTTTCAAGACTTGTACTGTTGTGGAAGATGTATACAAGCTTGATCTTTGTTTGTTGGTTGAGGGGGTTCTGAATGCCATAGAAGAAAAGTTGCATATATGGCGAGATATTCTGAAGATGGTTGAGGACGTAGACTACTTCTTCAGCTATCCATGAGGGAAGTACTCTTATGGGAGACTTTTACAGTCTTGTAAGAAGATTATGGTGAAGCAAAATGCCAACTATGAGAACAAGAAGGATGTCAAGGTGCGGCAAGAGTCCAAGTACAGTGTATGGTTATGCCCTGACCTTACAATATTGGGCATATGAGGCTATTCAGCAGCTTGCAACGGAGTTTGTTGTGAGCTCGGGAAATATGGTCCCGAGAATGCTTAGTTGGTCGCATCGGAAGAACAAAGATTTTACAAAGTTTGTCTTCTTGCAGATGTTATCGAAGAAGAATGTAAGTTATATTTGATTGACATTAAATAATTATTTTTATCTATATGCTTAACTTTTATGATTATTTGAGTTAACCAAATGTTTTATGTTGTTTGTTGTTGATCGTCCTTCCGATGTCGAAGCCCCGACCAGCAGAGAAGAACTTTTATTTATCGTTGACAGAGGGAGATATTCCCCTTTATCGTGGGCTTTGCCATAATCTCGGGAAGACTGATGAGGAGGAGGATGATGCGACTTTTGAGAAAGTCGTCGAGAAAGTTTCTCAGGCAGCCGAGGCAGTGAAGATATTTGATGATGTTGTCCCAAAGGAGGAGGAGGAGGTTGCAGGCCCCCCCCCCCCCCCTCCTGTTGCCCCAGCTACAGCCCCATCCTCAGCCTCAGCCCCAGCACCAGCCCCAGCCCTTGTGCTAGCCTAGTTGATCGAGCAGTTAGACAGAGTCGGGGGTTGACAGGAGACCCTCATGAAGAACCAATCAGTGATCCTGGACGCAGTCAGTCAGATCCTGATGTTTATTAAGGAGATACTGAGGGGCTCCAAAGAAGATTCAAACTCAGAGTCACTGGATATTCCTATGGACTATGTTGATGATCCAACCACGCCTCCCACCATCATTGTGACACCTGATGCTGCAACTTCGAGAGTCACTATTGTCAACTCTGAGGATGTTGCTAGGGTTCGGTTTTAGAGGACTAGACGCAAGCCAGAATGGTTTGAGGACTACACTAATCCCACGAGGAAAAGACATCGCACTGCTGCGGCTGCACCAGAAGAGGAGGCTACACTGGTGTTGGACCCTCTCAAGAAGCCAGATCGCAAACAGTATAGGACAGTGTCCAAGTGGCTGTTAGAGACATCCCCAACAAGACCCCTAGGGATGTAAAGACTAGGAATCACGGTCTAGCATGGCTTTTGACGTGGAAGACACCCCAGTCGTGGATCAATGATAGGGGTAAGCCATTTATACCTAATGTGAAGAAATTAAGCTTTGTTTTCAATTTTACAAGTTCTGTTTTAATTGACTTAATGGGAGCTCGATGGTAGCTCAATAGGAGCTCGATGGGGGTTACATGGGATTGATAGTGGCTTGATGGGAGCTCGAAGGGGGGGGGGGGGGGGGGGGGTTATATAGGATCGATAGGAGCTCGATAAGAGTATATTGGATCGATAGGGCTCGATGGGAGCTCGATAGAAGCTAGATTGGAAGGGTATTGATTAGGTGTTGTTTACTGTTTGAGGTTAGCTTGATTGGAGATCGATAGGAGCTTGATGGGGGTATATTGGATCGATAGGGCTCGATGGGAGCTCGATTGGAAGGGTATTGACTACGTGTTGTTTACTGTTTGAGGTTAGCTCGATTGGAGATCGATAGGAGCTCGATGAGGTGTATAGGGGCTCGATATGAGTCAGTAGTTACATGTTTTAGTTGTTGTTTACTGCTTGAGATTAACTCAATATGAGCTCGATTAGCTCGATATTTAGTTCGACATAAGCTCAATATGGCTCGATTATAACTCAATTTATTCGTTTTTGCATTATTTTTCACCCCCTTCTGCTAGTCTTTACTAACTTTTTATACCGTACTCTCTTTGTAGCATATTGATGCGACACGACACATGCTTTGTATGCGTCGCAAGTATTTTCCCACGACATATCGTCAGAATGCTGTTGTGATGAACATTTATTTCTCACAAGTGATTCCTGCTCGATATGATCAATACAAGAAAATTGCCGACAAAACAAAGTACACGTGGGATTCTGATGTTATGTCCATGTTGACCGGCATCGAGCAGCAGTTTCTAGCATCTTGGAGAGGAGTTGAGGATGTATATTGGTGCCAGAACTATGAACAACAACATTGGTTTTCCATTAAGGCTTCTATTTCTAGTTGGACTCTCATTGTTTATGATTCAGACATCTTAGTGATTAGTGACGCAAAGAATGAGGAAATTATGAATCCAAGGTGCTTGTTGCTTCCTTCTCTGTTGATGCAGAGTAAATTGTTCACTGATAGCTTGATGTTGAAGATTCATGGAGTGACACACAAGGTTAACATTTCTTTAGATGTTACTCTTAAGAATACACGAACACCAAGATCACTTTCAACATGAATGGGTGTAAATGGTTGATCGCCGCATGTATAAGGAACCTCCAATTTCAATCCATACATCTGTTTATCAACTTTAAGTTCCTTGTGCAATATGTCAAGAAGTTGCAAGTACGTTACAATATCCTCCATTGATATTACCATGCATTGATGGTCCTTGAAAATCCACTTATTCCCTTGTAATTCCCAAACACCATTGTAGGATACAAAAACGTAGACAATGAAACCTGTGTTGGAAAAAAAAACATAGAAATTGTTAAAAAAAACTGTCAATTTTTCACAAATTCATGAAAAAAAAAATTATCGAGCTTCAATCAAACTCTATCAAGTTACCATCGAGCTCTCATCAAGAGCTTATCAAGTTCCTATCGAACTAAAAGTTCTTAAACCGAACATAAACCTAACCAAAATCTTCATCGAACCTCTATCGAGCACATATCGAGAAAACAACTACACCAAATATTCTAGGGTCCAATCGAACCCTTATCGAGTTGCCATCGAGCAACAAAGCCTAAAACTATCAAGCTATAATCAAATTATATCGAGCTCATAAAATAATTTTCTTCTACATACCATTGAGCTCCTATCGAACCGTTATCGAGCTCCTATCGAACCGCTATCAAGCTCCTATCGAACAAAAAAATTGCAGAAAACCCAAAAAAATGCAGATCGCAAAATCTCTCTAAAAATCTCTAAAAAAACACACCAATATAAACTCAGATCTGTTCGAAATAGCCAAAAAAATATAATCAAACAATACCCAACACATAAAATGATCAATCTTCTTACCTGTGATTTTTCTCCTCAAAAAAACCCTCAAAATAGATATTGTCTTTGATATTAGCAACTTCAGATAGACAATGGAGATGTCTAACAACGATTTCAGCAAGAAAATAATACAAATCTGTAGATTTTAGGGAGGATTTCGTGAGAATGAGAGAGAGAAGAGAGAAGGAGAAATTTTTTTAAGATTCTTGGTATAATGGGAGGGGTATTTTGGATGTAAGAAGAATGTTTAGCATCAAATTGAAAAGAATAATAACACTAAGATATTTTAGTAATATTAAGCACTATTAAGTATGAATAGTTAAATTGACATCACCCCTTAAACTTTGTTATGTGTTTCCAACATCGATCAATCTATTCTAAGGGGTTGTGATCTTTGTCATTAGATTAATGTTTGTTGGAGAGCATGAATTGTCCCTAGTCTAATCGAATACTAACTAATAATTAACATGTGTGATAGTGATATATGAATCATGTATTTTTAGAAATGGGATTCAACGATGCTTGTATTTCTTCTAAAGTTCTTCCCTTTGTCTCCGGCATCAACTTGGCAACGAACAAAACGGTTAATCCACATATGCACGAGAATCCCAAAAATGTCCCTGACCAAAATACCAAATATAGTATGTTTCAATAGATAAAATAAGAAATAAATATAATTACAATATTTATATAAATTACCTGATGAGCTCCAATCCATTAAGAAGTTGAAAGAATATGATACAATCCAAGAACCTAACCAGCTGACCAATGTCACAAGGCTTCCAGCTGATCCCTTCATGTTTATAGGAAATATCTGACAAAATATTACAGCCCAGCCCAATTAATCAGTCTTTTTTTGGTGTTATATTTTTTTTATTATTTAAAAAAATATTAAAGTCTCGTGGCTGAATTTAGATTAGATTAATAAAGTACGTACCTCTGACATTATAACCCAAGGAATTCCTCCCATACCTAATGAGAATGATCCTGTATAAACCTGCAAAGTTGTGTGGCAATATATAACAAGTTAATGATATGTCGTTTACGCACATAAACTTTCTTTTAAGCATTAAAATATGTATACATATATATGATTGTCGTTTTTGTAATAATAATGAAACGAAAGCAAAACATTATAAACTTACTACTTGTTGTTTCTCAGTTTCTCTAAATAAAGAAAAAAAAAAAGAATTTGGGAGCATTTGCATTACCAGTACTCCAGCAAGTGCTAAAAAGGGTGTAGCCTCATTCCATTTTTGAATATCCTGAACATAGTTTTGGCACATTATTTGTCACTCTGAATCCCAAAATGAGATTATAAAAAATAAAAATTAAGAAATGTTTAAAATAATAACCTGAAAGATGAAAGACAATCCCACAAGAAGGCAACCTAAGCATGTGCCAGCAGAAGAAACCTGAGAGCATTAGCAGACTTCAACACTAAATTTTCATTCAACCCCATCACATTAAATCTTACTTCCTTATTCTTACCAAAAGAAGTGGTCTTCTTCCAGATTTGTCCATCAAAACCACTCCCAATGCTGTCATTGGGACCTGTATGTTAGAGTTATTATTTGAGGGCATTTTAGTCTTTTCTTAATTATTGTTATTTTATATCTTTTGCCTTATATAAAAGGCTTGGCTTATTAGTTTTGTAACCTAGAATACATTCTCTATATTTTGCAATACACTTTAGCCTCCCTTTTCTCTCTTCATCTTTTTGCTATCTCTCTTTTGGGTTTTATGGAGTGTGTCTTTGCATAATTATCATGGTATCAGAGCAGGGTTTATGGAATTGAATTTCTTAAGCGTAACCATAGCTTTTTGGCTTGGGTCTCCTTCGTATTGTAGCAAACTAGGTCGAAGCATCTTTGCAGTAACTCAGTATGTGATTTTCGTGTTCATTCTGAAATTTTAGGATTACGTCAGATTGCAGAATTTGGGAACTTTTGTCTGAGATAGCATTTGGAAATTTGTTTCTGAAATGGCAAGTAATAGAGATGATTCCCTTCAATCCATTAGTGTAATGTTAGATGGAAAGAATTATTCTTATTGGAACTATGTGATGAAAAAAAATTTGAAAGGGAAAAAGATGTGGGGTTATGTTTCTGGAACTTTCGTTAAACCAACAAATGACAAAGCGGATTATGCAACTTTGCTAGAAAATTGGGAAGTGGATAATTCAAAATTATTACTTGGATAAACAACTCTGTAGAACACTCCATAGGTACCCAACTAGCCAAGTATGAAACAGTGAAGGAAGTTTAGGACCATCTTGCAAGGCTGTATACTCAGTCTAACTTTGCAAAGCAATATCAATTAGAATCAGATATTAGAGCTCTTGAACAGAAAGATACGAGTATTCACGAGTTCTATTCAGTTATGACAGATCTATGGGATCAATTGGCCCTTACTGAATCTGCAGAATTACGAGCCTATGCACCATATATTGCTCGTAGGGAGGAACAACGATTGGTTCAGTTTTTGATGGCACTTCTTGATGACTTTGAGGGACTCCGTGGCTCTATTTTGCATCGTTCTCCACTTCCTTCGGTTGATTCAGTAGTTAGTGAACTGTTGGCAGATGAAATTCGTCTTAAGTCTCAAGCAGGAAAAGGCATCCTCCCAGCACCCAGTCCCTCTGTTTTGGTAGTTCCTCCTCGACACTTTACTCACCATGAGAATAAACCTCACACAAAGATTGAAGTTGATAAATGCAGCTTTTGCAAACAAAAAGGTCACTGGAAGGCTCAGTGTCCTAAATTAGTAAATCGTGCACCTCAGCAACAAAGACATCAACTCAGACCTCCTCAATTCGGTAATCAACCGCCTCATTATGGTAGCCAACCACAGTTTGGCAACCACTCACAACCTCGACCATACCGTCCTCCGCAATTTAATGTCGCTGCTACTGTACCTCCATCTGACTCGTATGATTTTGGGGCCTCTTCTTCCAATCCTGCTCTTGCTGCCCTCTCAGAACAGTTTCAGAAGTTTCTTACCATGCAGCCACATGCCATGTCCGCCTCTTCTTCGGTAGGTCAGCCCCTACTAGCTCTTCAGGTATGACATCCTCTACATGGATTTTAGATTCTGGAGCCTCGCACCATATGTCTCCACATTCGAAATCTTTTGTTTCCTTGTGTCCTGCATCATCTGTGCCTGTCATGACTGCTGATGGTACTCCTATGCCATTAGCAGGTGTTAGTTCTGTTGTCAGTCATCATTTATCACTTCCTAATGTTTACCATATTCCTAAGCTTTCACTAAACCTTGTATCTGTTGGTCAATTGTGTGATTCTGGTTACTTAGTGTCTTTTTCTTCTACCTCTTGTCATGTGCAGGATCCGCAGTCTCAGAAGCTGATTGGGACCGGCAGTAGGCGGGGGGGTTTATATGTTTTGGATGAGCTGAGATTACCAGTATTTGCAGCTCCTAGTGTTGATCTGTCTTCCTTTCGATTGTCTCCATCATCGTCTAGTTTTTATTTATGGCACTCTCGCCTTGGTCATGTTTCAGCTTCCCGTTTAAGATTCTTAGCTTCTACAGGAACCTTAGGAGATTTGCAAGTTCATGATATTTCTGATTGTAGTGGTTGTAAACTTGCAAAATTTTCTGCTTTACCTTTCAGTAAAAGTACTTCATGTTTTGTTGCATCTTTTGACTTAGTTCATTCTGATGTGTGGGGACCCTCTCCTATTGCTACAAAAGGAGGGTCTAGATAT
Source organism: Humulus lupulus (assembly GCF_963169125.1). NCBI lineage: Eukaryota > Viridiplantae > Streptophyta > Magnoliopsida > Rosales > Cannabaceae > Humulus > Humulus lupulus. The sequence continues at coordinate 19,214,028 of NC_084799.1, read as the reverse complement.
TATGTCTCTTTTGTTGATGATCACACTCGATTTTGTTGGGTTTTTCTAATGAAATGTCGTTCTGATTTCTATGATATTTATGATCGTTTTCGAGCTTATGTAAAAACTCAACATGCTTCTGTTATTAAATGTTTTAGATGTGATCAAGGTGGTGAATATACTTCAAATAAATTCTATAATTTGGTTGCTTTAGATGGAACTGTGTATCAAACTTCTTGTACAGATACCCCTGAACAAAATGGTGTTGCTGAAAGAAAGCATAGACATATTATTGAAACTGCTCGTTCTCTTTTGTTGTCCTCATCTGTGCCTAGTCAGTTTTGGGGAGAAGCAGTTCTCACTGCAGTCAACCTTATTAATAAGATTCCATCTTCAATCACTTCAGGTTTGTCCCCTTTTGAAAAACTATATGGACATATCTCTGATTATTCTTCTTTGAGAGTCTTTGGTTCTACTTGCTTTGTTCTTCGTCCTAGTGTAGAGCGTACAAAACTGTCATCACGCTCTACACTTTATGTGTTCCTTGGTTATGGTGATGGCCAAAAAGGATATCGTTGTTTTGATCCAACTTCTCAAAAATTATATGTATCTCGCCATGTTGTTTTTCTTGAGCATATACCCTTCTTTTCTATTCCTGGCACTACTCACAACTTGACCAAATCAGATCTTATTCATATTGATCCTTTTTGTGAGCATACAAGTACCTCTTCTCCTCAAGTTCCTCAAATTGTAGAGTCTGAATCTTCTCCTGCTCCTATAGTCCCTTTTCCACTTCATTACTCTCGCAGGTCTTGAGCTATTGATACTGGTATTTCGCAGGCTGACATTTCTGAAACACCTCCGCCTACAGCTGTTCTAGATCCTTCTGATACTGTAGATCCTCCTCGCTATCCTCAGCGCACTCGTAAGTCTACTAAACTACCACATTTTGTTTATTCGTCTTATTCTTGTTTATTCGTTTTTAGCGTCTATTCATTGTCTCTCTGAGCCTTTATCCTATAAAGAAGCAGTTACTGACCCTCTTTGGCAGCATGCTATGAATGAGGAACTTTCAGCTTTGCACAAGACAGATACTTGGGATTTGGTATCTTTACCTCTTGGTAAACATACAATTGGTTCTCGTTGGGTTTATAAAATCAAGACCAAGTCTGATGGGTCTGTTGAACGCTACAAAGCTAGATTGGTAGCTAAGGGATTTTCTCAACAGTATGGTATGGATTTTGAGGAAACTTTTGCTCCTGTTGCAAAAATGACTACTGTCCGTGCTCTTATAGCAGTTGCATCTGTTCGTCAGTGGAATATATCTCAGTTGGATGTTAAGAATGCTTTTTTGAATGGCGATTTACATGAAGAGGTCTACATGGTTCCTCCTCCTGGGGTCCCTCACAATCATGGAGAAGTTTGTAAGCTTAAGAAAGCTCTGTATGGTCTCAAACAGGCTCCTCGAGTATGGTTTGAGAAGTTCTCCAATGTTATTACTTCTCTTGGGTTTCTCTCAAGTAATTATGACTCGGCACTATTTGTTAAGTGTACCAATGCAGGTCGTATTCTCCTTTCCTTATATGTTGATGATATGATCATTACTGGTGATGATTTAGATGGAATTGCAGTGTTAAAGTCTCAATTAGCTTCTCAATTTGAGATGAAGGATTTGGGGCCTCTTCGGTATTTTCTAGGTATTGAAGTTGCCTTCTCCCCAAAAGGCTATCTTCTTTCTCAGTCAAAATACACTTCTGACATTATTGACCGTGCTCATCTTACAGATACAAAAGTAGTTGCCACTCCTTTTGAGCTCAATGTTCAGTATTCTCCTTCTGATGGCACTCCCTTGCATGATCCTACTTTGTATCGCACTATTGTTGGCAGTTTGGTTTATCTCACTATTACTCGCCCCGACATTGCATATGCTGTTCACATTGTTAGTCAATTTGTTGCCTCTCCTACTACTGTTCACTGGGCAGTTGTTCTTCGCATTTTGAGGTATCTTCGGGGTACTATCTTTCAAAGCCTTTTGTTTCCCTCCACTTCTTCCTTGGAGCTGCGTGCATACTCTGATGCTGATCATGGTCGTGATCCCACGGATCGGAAGTCTGTTACTGGTTTCTGTATCTTTTTGGGTGATTCTCTTATTTCTTGGAAAAGTAAGAAACAAACTGTTGTCTCCCAATCTTCCACTAAAGTAGAGTACCGCGCTATGTCATCTACTACCAAAGAAATTGTTTGGTTAAGATGGCTGCTTGTAGATATGGGTGTATGTCATTCTCAACCCACTCTTATGTATTGTGACAATCAGAGTGCCATCCAGATTGCTCACAACTCAGTTTTTCATGAACGCACCAAGCACATTGAGATTGATTGTCACTTCACTCGTCACCACCTGAAGCTTGGCACTATCACTTTGCCTTTTGTTCCTTCTTCTTTACAGATTGTTGACTTCTTTACTAAGTCTCATTCTATTTCTCGTTTTCAATTTCTAGTTGGCAAACTCTCGATGCTTATTGTTGCTGCATCGTGAGTTTGAGGGGGTGTTAAAGTTATTATTTGAGGGCATTTTAGTCTTTTCTTAACTATTGTTATTTTATATCTTTTGCCTTATATAAAAGGCTTGACTTATTAGTTTTGTAACCTAGAATACATTCTCTATATTTTGCAATACACTTTAGCCTCCCTTTTCTCTCTTCATCTTTTTGCTATCTCTTTTTTGGGTTTTATGAATTGTGTCTTTGCATAATTATCACTGTATATAGGACTTCTGTTTAAACCAAGTAAGAGGAAACATAGCAGGCAGAAATCAAACACTTCAATCTTATGAAACTAATGAAAGAACCTGAACAGCCACCATTGCTATTGTACCAACACTTCCAGAAAACCCTGAAATAAACCAGAGATAAGATATTCTCTTTCTTTCAGTGTTCAAAACATGATGATATTAATTGACTAGTGTCCTCTCATTCACATACCAGCTGAAATGAATATAGCACTTGCATAAAACGCAATGGCGTTTACACCTCCAAATTGTTGCAAGACCATCAAGCCAACTCCAACCTAAGATCACTTTAACGTTATTACTAAAGTGTCAAACAAAACAAGCATATATAAATCAAAACCAAAAGATCTTTATAGAAGTGATGAAAACTCACTAGAAGTGAATGAGCATATCTCCATTGGAACAAGTCAGTAATGCTAGCTTCAGAGAGTTGTTGAAGAGTTTCTGTGTAATCCTTTACCAAAAACCAAAACACATTAAAAACTTTCAACTTGAAAACATAGTTGTCTGTTGAGTTCAAGATATACTTTGATTTCAGCAACTTCTTTAGAAATATTGGTGTTTTCCCCTCTAAGGCGCTGTAAAGCAGCTTCACACTCATTTTCTCGGCCTATCTTCGCCTGTAAAATACTCTCGAATTTGTAAAATCATGCATGATTATACCTTGGTATATAATCTTTATGTCCAAAAAAGATTTGGATATCACTCACCAGCCATCTGGGGGACTCTGGAATAAAGAATAGGCCTAGAAGCTGGACTAGACATGGAATTGTTCCTGAACAAAAGAGAAAAAGAAGCAGTCATATGTTGTGTGGACAGAAAATATATTTTGTTTAAAGCTAAGTAATATAAAAGAAGGCAAAAGGTAGTTACCAAGAAGAGCCAAGATTCTCCAATTTACAAAAGCCCCAATAAGATATGTCAATGACACTCCACAACATATCATCAACTGTTAAGAGGGAAAAAAATAGTATGGCAGTAACTAAAAAGCTGCATGAGAAGTGTTTTAAAAGTAATCCACAATTTCTTGATGTCTTTTTACCTGATGAACAGTTGTAAATCCACCTCTAAGATTCTTAGGGGTAATTTCTGCTATATAGACAGGTACCTAAAGGACAATTGAATGAGAATATTTTTTTTTTTTTGGCACAACAAAATATTCCAATCTGAAATTACAATCTCTACACAATTTTTTTACCACATAAGACAGAAGTCCCATTCCACATCCTACTAGAAATCTTCCAAGGTCAAGCCACCAAGCAACCTTTCAATACAAGAAATGAGCTATTCAACAATATTATGAACTCAATTCAAGAGCATAAAGACTTTACATAATATAGTCAAATATTACACTTTGAAAATTATATTTTCTAAAACTCCAAAAGCTCCTTCTGAATTGGAAATTACAAGAGATAAGATTGAGACCTTGGCGAAAACTATAAAAAGCCATCCTACAATGCAGAACACTTCTGAAAAGCCCATTGTCTGTTCATAAAACAAATAAGGATTAAGCAAATTTGAAGATATGATATCTAAAATACTTAGTGAGGAATGGAAAATACTTACTCCTCTTCTACCAATGTAATCAGCTATTTTACCACTAACTATAGCACCAATCATGGCCCCAATAGTCAATATTGAACCAAAAAGTGAGTACTGCCAATAGATATAAACTTGAAATCAAAATACCAAACAGATAAACTTTGCAAAAAGAGTCCCAAAAAACAACAAAGATATAAAATTTCCGACCTCTGCCACAGTAAGACCCAGGTCATCTACAATTCCAGACTGAGCTGGCGAGGAATATCCCACCTGAAAATGAATCACGAGTTCAAAAAGTCAGTCAATCAGGCGGCTAGGAATATCTCAAGAAACCCATCAAGCACATAGACTTACAGCAGAGCCGAAAACATAGGACCCAGAAACAGCAACCAACGTGGTAAGCACAAGCATAGTGGTAACAGTGGAAGACCCATCATCAAGCTCAGGATCATGGCCAGTACCACCGCTGTGACCACCTTTGTCGTTAACATTCAACAGAGGATTTGACAGCTGCCCTTCTTCGATGCTTTCTTTACCCATGTCGTCAAAGTCTACGAAAACACCAACTGAAGAATAAAAAACTGGATATTTGAGCAGAAAGACTGAAACTTGACTTGAGACTTTTCTCCAGCAGAGAGCTCGAAACAAAACAGTGTGAGCAGTTTCCGTAGTGTTGGCGTTATTTGTCGTTTCATGTGTTTAAACTTTATATTATTTGTTTTCTATGTTTTATGAAACACAGTCACGGGTTACACTCACACAGTTGCACTGGTCTCTCTCTTTCTGTCTTTTAGCGACTCGGTAATGCATGGATTTTGGCAGTTTGATAAGGTGCTTTGACTGACTTAAGAGAAAGAAAGAATTGAGAGGTTTTTCAGAGCTTTGAGAAATTTGTCGTTTCGTGTCTTATATTGTAGTTTATGCTTAGCTAGTTGCCTAAAAGCCTAAACGACAAAATATTTAGATCTAAATCAGATGTTGTTTCAAGAACCATAATAATAGATCAACTATCTTATTCTCCATTTTTTTTTTTGCAATTTTACAAAAGGAAAACATGTTTATGTAGTCAAAGATAATTTATTGAGTTGTTCTAACTTATTAGATTCAATTATTTTTATTAATGGAAAACCATTTTTTGGAAATATATAGTAAAATATTAATAATATTATTACACATATAGCACATGAACATGTGTATCATGATATTTAGATCTACATCAGATATCGTTTCAAAAACCATGATATACACATCAATTATATATCTTGTTCTCCCTTTTTGCAGTTTAACAACAAAGAAATACTTGTATTTGTGTTGGGTGTTCGTAGGCTTGTCTTGTAATTGGTTGTTTGAGCAATACACTGATCTTATTCATCAAAAAACAACAAAGAAATAACTGTGGATTAGTTTTGTAATCTAATACGCACGCAGAGAAAGATCGATCGATAATGAATTTATAGCTTTTCAACTTTTGATCACATGATTTCTGTCTAATTTTTTTAATGCAAAAGTATGATTGTGGAAATAGTCTATATCCAAATGTGTAAAAGGCCAATGTAGAAGAAGAAAAAAAAACTTCGGGGCAAAGATTATTACTTTATCTCTATAAAGAATATGCATGCATGCATGCAAGACGTTTTATAGGTCAACGATGTACAAGTTTCGAAATGTAATTAAAGGGATATTGGTGAATCCAAGTAAGTACATACGATCATGATGATACCAGTTATAGTATCAATAATTACTCTTTCGACTTTGAGCTCAATTGGTGGAGAACGAAGTTGTTAACAGTTGATGTTACAGAGGAATCAGTCATGGAAGTTTGAATTTCTTCTAGAGTCCGACCCTTGGTCTCTGGTACTAGCACTGCAACGAACACAACAGTTGCACCACAAATGGCAGAGAACAACGAAAACGTTCCTGATGAGCTCCACACCATCATAAAATTGAAACTGTATGTAACTATCCAAGAACATGACCAGCTTGCCAAACTCATGATCAGGCTTCCAGCCGAACCCTTTACATTTATAGGGAATATCTGAAATAAAAATCATTATACGTATTAATAATGATGTAGAGGAACCAAATAACAAAGCATGCATGCAAGTACCTTTGACATTATAACCCAAGGTAATCCTCCCATGCCTACTGAAAATGCTACTGTGAACCCCTGAATAAAGTTTCCATCTTTTATTAGTTTGATGTAATGAAAATCGCTTCAGATTGTAAAATGGGAAGTGGGTCTTGGGGTGGTGAGGGTGGTAAGTAAAAAATGAGTGGCAATGACTTGATTTTCTAGAGATTCACATCATGAACTGTAAAAGAGTCATTATTGCATGTTGTTATACCAGTATGGCAATAAGCACCATAATGGGAGTGAGCTCTTTCAACTGGTGGCGGCCCTGAGGAGCAAGTATAATAATTTTAAGTGTCAAAAGTGTAAGAAACCTGTTTGTACCAGAAAGAGACAAGTATCTAGACTCAAGTTTCGGAATATACCTGAAAGAAGAAAATGGCAAGCCAAGTAGAAAGGAGCAAAATCACATTCCAGCAGCAGAAATCTGCATATATTTTACAAACCAGACTGTTAATTTAATGATCTCTAACACTATAAAACTTAAGAGAAAACTATTTTGTGACATTCTCACCATTAGAAGTGGTCGTCTTCCTGCTCTATCTGTCAAGAGAACACCCAAATAAGGCTGCAGGAATCTGCCAATAAGTGAATGAAAGAGCACATATATGAGTTCCATGTAACTGAGTTATTTCTTTAATATGAAGTTACTTTGAAACTTTATGTATACCTGGATAATAGCCATTGATATAGTCCCAACAACTAGTGGAACACCTGCAGAGAATGAACATCTACTTATTGATATCTGTTGCCTTTCATTATATAGAATCAAACTGATTTTAAAGAACTTTGACTCACCAGCTTCTTTAAATATAGAGCCTGCATAATAGGCAATTGCATTGGTTCCCCCAAATTGTTGCAGCACAACTAGCCCAATTCCCACCTGAACCAATCAAACAAAATATAAGAGAAGAAAAAAGTTTTGAGTCATTTACTTTTATTCATTTTCTGGTTAAGGTAGCTTACAATAAGTGAATAAGAATATTTGGGTTGGGATCAGTTTAGAATTCTTTCTGACTCATGCTGAAAGGAATCTGTATACCCCTGCCACAACAAATGAAAACCTTTCATGTCTTCTTCTTTTTGGTAATATAAATATAAATTTATATATATATATTCTTAAGCACCTACACTAACATTACGAGAGAGCTATATACGTAGTAGAGAAACTTACCATGATTTCAGATGCTTCTTCAGATATATCTGCATTCTTTCCCCTAAGATACTGCAGACTGAACTCAAGATCTTTCTTTCTACCAATTTTTGCCTACAAAAAATCACAACTTCATGAACAAAAAGTTTTTTTTTTTTTTTTTCAATCACAAGCTTTCTTTTCTTTCTTGTATTCATAAATGGATCTTACCAGCCATCTGGGAGACTCAGGAATGAAGAATAATCCTAAAATGTGCAAGAAAGATGGAATTGCACCTGGTCACATAATCAATTACCATTAAAGTATTTTCTGAAGTTAATTCTGGAATTAAAGAAATACATTCATAACTAATAATTAAATTTTCTTTTTATACCAATTAAGGCCAAGGTGCTCCAGTCAACCGCATTTCCATAAAAGAACATTAATGAAAAGCCACAGCAAAGTATCAACTGTTGAGATGGACAGAATACAAAGTTTGTGATCAACAAAAGGCACTGATCAAATTAACGAAAATATTAATGAGTGTGGTGAGTTTTCTTTTTCTATGGTTTTTAACAAACCTGATTAGCCGCAGTAAACCTTCCTTCGAAGGTCCTTCGGTGTTATTTCAGCTGAACCTAAGGAACACTGAGAAAATTAATTATATTGTTTTCACTTACTATAGATAGTAAAATGATTATCGAAGTCTCATTTGTAATTATTACCACATAGAAAAGAATCCCTGTAACAGTCTTCCAAGATTCAGGGACCATGCAGTCTACCAAACCATTGATTATGTTAAGTGATTTAAATTCAGCAAAAAATAGTAATACAGGAAAATGACAGAAAGGACAAGGAAACCTTAGAAAACGCTATGAAAAGCCACCCTGCAGTATTAAAGATTTCAGAGACCAACATTGCCTGCCTCAATATATATTATGAGAAGACTTGTCCGCCAAGTAACTTATATGAAGATATAAATAAGGACTGGATTAGAATACTTATACTTACACCCGTACGGCCTATGACATCTGTCATCTTCCCATTTACTAGGGCACCAATCATTCCTCCAACTGTCACTATTGATTTGAACACCTAGTACTGATGAGGCATGTAAAGGTCAGTCAAATGCAGGCCCTGGAAAATTCTCAAGAAAAGCAAAGATAGATAACAAGTTCTTATGATTTACATACAGCTGCAACAGAAAGTTTAAAGTCTCTCATGATTACGGATTGAGCTGGTGAAGAATATCCAATCTGCAAAGGAAACCATATCCAAGTATTTAAACCAAAGAATCCAAAAATGAACAAGAAGGGACAAAAATTGTTTAAAGTGTCAATGAGAAGCTGGTTGTGCTTACTATACAACCAACGGAGAAAGAGCCACAGAGAGCAACCAGTGTAATGCCCCAGAATCCCTAATGCGGTTTAATGGCTGGATTAGTAGGTCGGTAGGATCATAACTGTTTAATTATGTCATTAAATGATAATATGCATGTTTATGTGAATTATATTATAATATGATGTTAAATGCATGCATGTGGGTCCACATTTTATTTCAGGGGTGTTTTGGTAATTTGGCCTGTTGAAAGTGTAATTGTATACTTGTATGCATGTCGGTGATATATGATTGAGACCACATTATAATGTGGGTTTTTTCGAGCTATTCGGCATGAGACGATCTTGGAATATTGATTAGCGGTTTAGTCATAACAGGTTTAAGTTTGGGGCTCGAGATGAGTCTCGGGGTGATAATAATGATTAGAGCGTTGCCGGGAATTAAAGGATAACGGGATATGAATTATTGGTGTTTGAGATTATCGAGACTAGCAGGAATTGAAGAGAGTTAATTATGATTAACGAGATAGGTGGGAAACACCAATTTTGCCCTTGGGAGCCTTTAGAAACCCTTAATTGACCTAGGGGTACCCTAGGATAGATATAAATCATTAAGGCTATAGAAAGAAGAGGAAAACAGAGTATAGTTCAAGAGCTTTCCCATACCTTTTCTCCTTCAGTTTTCTTTGTGATTTTTGAACCATTCTTGAGGATTCAAGCTTGGGAAGTAAGTCTTGGGAGTTTGGGAGTGTGTTCCACCATTGAAGAGCATCATAATCTGAGCATGAGGTAAGTTTCTAGCCATTAAATTCCATGGTTTGCCCTGTTTTAGTTCTGGTTTTCAGTTTGAATTTCTAGGTTGGATGATTGGTTTTGTTGGGAGTTTTGGCTAGGGTTCTTGTGGTGGTAATGCTTGGGGTATGTGAGGATGGTTTTTGAGTTCATTTGGCACTAAAAATGAGGTTTGGAAGCATTGGAATCATGTTGGAATTGAAGGAGTCGAAGAAGGAGGTTTCAGGGGAGCATCAGTCTAGGGGTAGCGCTACAGCGCCCATCAGAGGGCGCTATAGCGCTACACAGGTTTTCTGTGGGCGGTTTGGGGGTTCTGAGTATAGCGCTGAGGCGCTATTGAGCAGTGCTGTAGCGCTACTCTGTTCCTCCAGAATCCTATTTTGGGTGTTTTTAAGGGTTTTTGGCTCGGGGTTTCAATCATTAAGGCCCGGGATCGAATCTACTCACCGTGTGGGCATGTTTCGAGGTCCCGAGAGTGGGGTTTAGGTTAATACCCTTTCATTGTTAATTCTCCCTAATGGAGGTTATAATTGGTTGTGATTAGGTAACCGCTAAGGGACCAAAATGTTGATCGTTCTCAGGAGTCGTTCTTATTATATTTCTCGCTCGAACTAGAGGTAAGAAAACTGCACCCTGTGTATATGACATGCATGATTGTTGTTGACGCATGTTGTTTGATAAATGTGGACATTGACTGCATATTAAATGCTAATGAATGTTGTTTACTTGTGTACGACACTGATTAGTCAGGGACGGCACTAGTCACATATCATTGACCTAAGAGTCAGAAACGACATGAGCGTCCTGAACGCAGGGCCGAATGAAGATTAGATCTAATCGATATCAGCGTTGAATGACTCTAAGGAATTAATGCTGGACTGATCCTAAGGTTGATGAAACCTATAAGCGCTTGGCTAGTCTAGGACTAGTTACTCTGATCCAGGGCCAAAGGCCTAGGTGACTGCTTGTCACATGGCTAGGGAACGGTGTTCCATGGTTATGACTCTATGGTCATGAGGTAGGTTATGTTGATGACTAGTCATCATGCACCTAACCTGTTTAAGCTAGTGAAGGGATCACTTATCTTTAAAGCCCCGGTGACCCTATCGTCACATGGCTATTGGGAACTGAACCCACCTTAGTGACTTTTCCAATTGTCACTCCTCTATTTGGACTGAAAGTCCTGAATGATTATTATGATCATTGTTGATATTATATCATGTTATATTGTGTTTTCTTGCTGGGCCTTGGCTCATGGGTGCTATGTGGTGCAGGTAAAGGGAAAGAAAAGCTCACCCAGCCTTGAGTGGAGAGCTTAGGTGGTGATGTGTACATATGCGGTCGCTTGACCACCACGGCCAAGGAGTTTTCAGAGGAACTAAAGGGTTTACCCTATTTTTTCCGCTTAGGTCAGCGGGTTTGTAAATTTGAAACTGTAATGACCATTTTGAGTTGCAAATAACTTGTGAGTATTTTTTTTATGGGCCCATGTACAGTTTTATGTATTAAATAAAATATATCATTTCCTTTAGATTGGTTTTCCACCTTAGCATGTTAATAACACTTAGATGCACGTTTTTAACCAAAGGACTCGGGTAGCGAGTCAAATTTTCGGTTCATCGTTCACCGTAATTGTTATGGGGTAACCAGGGTGTTACAACTTGGTATCAGAGCGTGCCAATGTTAGGGTTCCTGTAGACTGGCTGGGCATGTACACACATTACTGAAGTCAAGCTCGACTCATGGTTTGGTAACGATTTATGTAGTTATATGTATAACTACTTAAATAGAGTATATATGCTTTACCTGTGTGCATGAGACACCATGTTAAACCTGTGCCCTGAAATATCATATCCTCAACAATTGTGTGCTAATTAGTACTGAGATTGTTGGAACATACTTATCAGTATTGTTGTTTGTGAATTATTATGTGATACATGCTAAGTGCTAAATGCTATAAACATGTATCTACTTGTATATTTGTATGACTGTGGAATATGATAATTGTCTGCTTGTTCTTGGATCGTAAGGCGACAAGAGGTTTAGTTATTACTACCTGACTGGCCATATTGATCGTTGTTTCAGCAAGGTATAAGAGATAAGAATGAATCCAGGGCAGACAGATACTTCAGCTGACCAGAGTGATCAAGGCCAGAATAATAATAGTTAGGGTCAGGAAAATGACCAGTCATAGATTCCACAGCCAGCTCCTGTAAACTGGCAGCAGATAGTTAGTGATCTGCAGGCAACAGTGTTGAGACAGGGAGAAGAGCTTTGTCTCCTGAAACAGCAGCAAGCGCCTGCAGTGGCCAGTGTATCAAAGGCACCTCTTGTGTCGGTGCCAGCAGCTGAGCAGCTACCTGAGGTTGGAAATAAATGGGAGCCTCTTTATGAAAGGTTCAGGATGCAACAACCTCCAATTTTTTAGGGCAATGCAAATCCTGCCAAGGCAAAGCAATGGATGAGTATGATTACCACTATCCTTGATTTCATGAGGGTATTTGGTAATGAGAGGGTGGCCCGTGCCACTTATATGTTTTGGGAGGATGCCCGAATTTGGTGGGAGGTTATTACCTAGACCAAGAATGTTAATGCCCTGAGTTGGGAAGAGTTTCAAACTCTATTCAACGAGAAATATTACAATGATGCCATCAGGGCAGCTAAGGCTGAGGAATTCATTAGGCTACTTCAGGGAAATCTGTGAGTCACTGAGTATGCCTTGAAATTTGATCGTTTGGCGAAATTTTCCATGGAGCTGGTGCCCACTGATGGGACCAGAAGAGACAGATTTTTGCAGGGGCTACAACCCAGATTAGCCCGTGATGTATGTATTACCACTGTGGCCGGGGTTACTACCTATGCACAGGTGGTTGAGAAGGCACTCACAGCTGAGAGTGCAGAGAACAAGATCTGCCGAGACAGTGCAGCCAGAAAGGATTTCAGGAAGACAGGTTCCCCATTTGTGGGTTCTGGTAGGGGTATAGGCCCCAGTGAGCAGAAGAGGAAGGTTCTTGACACCTTCCCAGTTCCAGGTCCTAATAGGCGGCCCCGTGGTATTTCAATGGGTCGTCCAGGTGGTAATGAAACCTGGAAGTCTTATCCTGAATGCCCTAGATGCAAGAGGCATCATTTGGGAGAGTGTAGGGCAAAGGTCTGCTTCTCTTGTTGAACAGTGGGTCATCTTAAAAAGGATTGCCCTAAGGCAAGAAAAGAAGAACACAGGAAAGCGGAAAGCTGGGCCCAAGCTCGAGTGTTCTCGTTGACACAAGCAGAAGTTGAGGCTTCTCCCTCAGTTGTTATAGGCCAGCTTCTTAGTGCTGGAACCCCTTATAATGTTTTGATTGATTCTGGTGCTACACACTCTTTTGTTGCTAGTAGTATTATTGATAGACTGTGTAGAACCTGTGATTTTTATGCTGTGGGGTTTGGAACTTTGTTGCCCACTGGAGAGTTAGTGGTATCCAGGAGATGGGTCAGATCTTTGCCAGTGACAGTGGAAAGCAGAGAGTTGTCAATGGATTTAATAGAGTTGGTTATGACTGACTTCAATATGATATTGGGTATGGATTGGTTGCAAAGTATGGGGCAACCATTGATTGCAGAAGGAAGATGGTCACCTTTGAGCCTGAAGGTGAAAATCCTTTTGTGTTTGTTGGTATTGTGCATGGACCTTGTATACCTATGATTTTTGTATTGAGGGCTAGGGATTTATTGCAAGGAGGTTGTATTGGATTCTTAGCCATTGTGGTTGATACCACTCAGGTTGTGCCAATGAGACCAGAAGATACCAGACTTGTTTGTGAATTTCTGGATGTGTTTCCAGAAGATTTGTCATGGTTGCCACCACACAGAGAAATTGAGTTCGTGATAGAACTGGCACCAGGGACGAAGCCAGTGTCTAGAGCACCTTACAGAATGACCCTAGCTGAGTTGAAAAGGTTAAAAGTACATTTGCAAGCACTGTTGGATTTGGATTTTATTAGACCTAGTTTCTCACCTTGGGGTGCGCTAGTTCTGTTTGTAAAGAAGAAGGATGGTTCTCTGAGGATGTGTATTGATTACAGAGAACTGAATAAGTTGACAATTAAGAACAAGTATCCTTTGCCAAGGAGATGATCTGTTTGATCAGTTGCAAGGTAAGAAGGTATTCTCAAAGATTGACATTCGTTCTGGTTATCATCAGTTGAGGGTCAAGGAATGAGACATACCGAAGACTGCTTTTTGTACCAGGTATGGGCATTATGAGTTCTTAGTCATGTCTTTTGGATTGACTAATGCCCCTGCTGCTTTTATGGATCTGATGAACCGAGTGTTCAAGGATTATCTGGACCAATTTATGATCGTCTTCATCGATGATATTCTGGTATATTCTTAGTCTGAGTCAGAGCATGAGCAACATCTGAGGTTGGTTCTACAGAGACTAAGAGAACACAGACTGTTTGCAAAGTTCAAGAAATGTGAGTTCTGGTTATCTCAGGTATCATTTCTTGGGCATATTGTCAGTAAGGAGGGGATTAAGGTAGATCCATCAAAGATTGAAGCGGTCAGATATTAGCTAAGGCCAAAGAATGTTTCTGAGGTTAGAAGTTTCCTTGGATTGACAGATTATTATAGGCGTTTCGTGGAAGAGTTCTCAAAGATTGCTACTGCATTGACTGAGCTGACATGCAAGAGCCATAAATTTGTGTGGTCAGATAAATGTGAGAACAGCTTCCGGGAACTGAAGCAGAGATTGATCACAGCTCTGATTCTGAGCCTTCCGACGGATCAGGAGAAGTTTGTGATTTACTGTGATGCTTCTCATCAGGGTTTGGGCTGTGTTCTGATGCAGTCAGAGAAGGTAATTGCTTATGCTTCTCGTCAGTTGAAGGAGTATGAAAAGAGATATCTCACTCATGATCTAGAGTTGGCGGCGGTGGTCTTTGCTTTAAAGATATGGAGGCATTATCTTAATGGAGAGAAATATGAGATCTATACAGACCACAAGAACCTGAAATACTTCTTCACCCAGAAAGATTTGAATATGAGACAAAGGCGTTGGCTAGAGTTAGTAAAAGATTATGATTGTGAGATTTTATATCATTCAGGAAAGGCCAACATGGTAGCTGATGCTTTAAGCCAGAAAGGTCTGGGACAGATTTATGGTATGAGATTGATAGCCAGAGAGTTAGCAGATGATATAACCAGAGCTGGTATAGAGTTGCTGGTGGGCCAATTGGCTAATATTACGCTACAGTCTACGCTGTTAGAGAGAATCAAGGAGGGTCAGTTGAGTGATCCACAGCTAATCAAGATCAGAGAGGATGTTTTGGCTGGAGCATCCAGAGATTATACAGTGTCTGAGTTAGGCTTGTTGAGATACAAGGGGCGGATATGTGTTCCTTTAGACACTACTTTGAGGCGAGAGATTCTGGATGAATCTCATACTACACCTTACTATTTGCATCCAGGCACCACGAAGATGTATCAGGATGTGAGATCGTTGTATTGGTGGCCAGGGATGAAGAGAGATGTAGTAGAGTATGTGGCTAAGTGCTTGACATGTCAATAGGTCAAGGCTGAGCATCAGAGGCCGGCAGGGTTATTGCAACCTCTGGATATCCTAGAGTGGAAGTGTGAGGACATCACGATTGATTTTGTGGTGGTCAAAAACTTGATGGACCCCAAACGGGTATGTTTTAAAAATTTATACTCGCAAGTGCACAAATCGTATATGGAATATAGTGTTTGTGTAAGCACGAGATCCAATCCAAATGAGTTGTCTAAAATAAACTATTTTAAATCAAAAGTAATAAATTCTAACCTAGCTCCAAAGATTGATGAACTTTAATATTATGAACATAAAATAAAAGATTGAAAAATAAAGCTATTTAAGATCATAAAAATAAGCCAATAATAATTTGAAAATAAGTGTTAAAAGAAAAGATTATTAAGATACTAGAATCCACAAAATGTAAGTTTAATAATATTTATTAGTATATTGATTCCCAAGTTTTAGTGATAGTTAAAATAAATCAAATTATCATTTTCAAAATAGATTTATAATTTTAACCACAAATTACTTCTAAAAAGATAGGATTTTTCTTCACTTTTCAAAATTATAATTTCAAAGCATTTAGTGTAAATCAATCTAATGAAATAACAAATAAATCAATGAACATTATTTATAAGGCAAAACATAATATTTTTGTTCTAAGCATGTTTGTGTACAATTTAATAACACATCTTACACAAAGAATATTATGTTTTAGCACTAATGAAGAACAAAGTGTAATTATGTGCTAACAATCCAAAATACATAATATTTAAGATGAAAGAAGATATTTGAACAAGAAAAATCCATAAACTTTGTTGCACAAAATGGGAAATCATTATACAAAATAAACACTATCTAGTTACATATTGTTTCATCATCACCTTAATAATCTTAAAAAGATTAGAAACACATAACTAGAATAGCAAATACAAACTAAAAATTACAAACATAAATAGGAAAATTTGGAGGATGAACCCCCAAATTTTTCCTCTAAAAATACATAGAAAATAACTAAAAAGAAGAAGAAGATGAAGAGAATAAATAGGTTTTGAAATGTGTAGAATTTTTGGTATGGTAACCTCCCCTCTAAAATTGACACCCTAAATGGTCTTCAAAACTCCCTATTTATAGCCAAAATGAGTATATTAAAATAATCAATTTAAATTAATTAAATTGATTAAATTAATTAACTTAATAAGAATATGGAAATAGGGGTAAATTATAGGGTGTATTAATGATATTTTTGGGTAAAATGTGTAGAAAGTGGGGTAAAAAGTGGTATTTTTGAACATAGGGGACAAGAGTACATTGTGACATTTTTGTGGGCTCAAAATGTTGGTGGCATGCATGGTTGACTTCAGCTGGTGCAGGGATGGAAGGCTGTTGGGAGATGGTAGGTTGTGAAGGCACCTGGGGGCTTTGGAGCTTGAGTGGAAGAAGGGTTGTGATGGTTGAAGGAAGTGGGCCTGGTTTGCTAGCGTTGGGCCCGCGGGTGAAGGCAGCAGGCAATGGCTGGAGAGCTGATGGGCTTGGAGCAATTGGCCCAAATGGCTGCTGAAGTGGTTCGGTTGGGCAGGGCTTTGGTGCAACAGGTGGCCCAGATGGATTTGTTGCTGGGAGGCTGCTGAAATGGGTCGTTGGGTGTGATGGGCATGTGGACTTCGGTTGGTGCAAGGGAAGGCTTGTGAGGGAGCAATAAGTTGAAGGAAAATGGTTGGCAAGTGGAGAAAAGAGCTTCGGTTGGAGGCAAGAGGACAGCTGGCGGCTTGTGGCGTGGGGTGCTTGATTGATGCAGCTGAAGGCAACCGTGTGAAGACACGGGCTGGGCTTCTTGGGCCTGGGCAGGTGGGTTTTGGGCCTGCTGAATTTTATTTCAAAAATACCACTTTTCTTCCCTCTTTTCCTTACTTTTCAAAGCTAAAAATTGCAATAACTTCCCTACAAAATAAACATAAACTAAATCATAATAAAATATTTTCAACTATAAAATAAATCAATTTATTTATTTTTTTTAAATATTAATTATAACTTAATTTATATTTAACATTTAATTTCAATGATACAACACTTTTTTACCTCAAATTAAACAACAATAATTCAAATCATTAACTACAACATTTTACAACAAAATAACTATAAAAACACACAAAATTATATAAAATCAAAATAAGACTAATAAATTTAAAATTGCTTAAAAACTTAATAAATCAATTAAAAACTCAAGAATTAAGAAACAATTAACACATAAAAAGTGGCAAAATAACTCTAATTTGTAGAGTTATCAGCTTACCTAGGATTGTTGGTCAGCATGATAATATGTGGGTGATAGTGGATCGTTACACCAAGTCAGCTCACTTCTTGCCAGTGAGGACTACTTATACAGTTGATCAATATGCAGATCTCTATGTGAGAGAGATCGTGCACCTCCATGGAGCGCCTAGGTCGATCGTGTCAGATCGGGACCCTACTTTTACTTCCAAGTTCTGGGGGAGTTTGCAGAAGGCCATGGGGACACAATTGAAGTTCAATACTGCTTATCATCCTCAGACAGATGGGCAATCTGAGAGGACGATCCAGATATTGGAAGACATGTTGCGAGCATGTGTGCTGGACTTTGGTGGATCTTGGAATAAGTATCTACCTTTGATAGAGTTCTCCTACAACAACAGTTATCAGTCTACCATTGGAGTTGCACCTTATGAGATGTTGTATGGTAGGAAGTGCAGATCTCCCATTCATTGGGATGAGACAGGTGAAAGGAGATACTTTGGTCCTGAGGCAGTTCAGAGGACCAGTGAGGCCATTGAGAATATTAGAGCTCGGATGCTTGCTTCTCAAAGTAGGCAGAAAAGTTATGCAGATCCCAAGCGCAGGAACGTGGAGTTCCAAGTGGGAGACTATGTCTTCCTTAGAGTCTTGCTATGGAAAGGGGTGAGAAGGTTTGGGAAGAAAGGCAAGCTGAGTGCTAGATTTGTAGGTCCATTTGAGATCCTGGAGAGGGTTGGCAAGTGGCTTACAGATTGGCTTTACCTCCGGCGTTGTCAGCCGTGCATAATGTGTTTCATGTTTCAGCTCTTCGGAGGTATGTATCTGATGTGAATCATATTTTGAGCTATGAAGATCTGGAGCTTGAGCCAGATCTCTCCTTTGAGGAGTAGCCAGTTCAGATACTTGACAGAAAGGACAAGATCCTCAGAAATAAGACGATACCTTTGGTTAAGGTACTGTGGAGGAACAGCAAGGCCGAGGAGGCGACCTGGGAGCTGGAGTCAGATATGCAGAGTCAGTATCCCGAGCTGTTCAGGTAAATTTTGAGGATGAAATTTGTGTAAGGAGGGGATAGTTGTAATGCCCGAGAATCCCTAATGCGGTTTAATGGCTGGATTAGTAGGCTGGGAGGGCTATAACTGTTTAATTATGCCATTAAATGATAATATGCATGTTTATGTTAATTATATTATAATATGATGTTAAATGCATGCATGTAGGTCCACATTTTATGTCAAGGGTGTTTTGGTAATTTGGCATGCTAAAGGCGTAATTGTATACTTTTATGCATGTCGGTGATATATGGTTGAGACCACATTATAATGTGGGTTTGTTCGAGCTATTCGGCATGAGACGATCTTGGAATATTGATTAGCGGTCTAGTCATAACAAGTTTAAGTTTGGGGTTCGGGATGAGTCTCGGGGTGATAATAATGATTAGAGCGTTGCCGGGAATTAAAGGGTAATAGGATATGAATTGTTGGTGTTTGAGATTATCGAGAATAGCGGGAATTGGAGAGTGTTAATTATGATTAACGAGATAGGTGGAAAATACCAATTTTGCCCTTGGGAGCCTTTAGAAACCCTTAATTGACCTATGGGTATTTTTTCTTTTCACCCCTAGGATAGATATAAGCCATTAAGGCTATAGAAAGAAGAGGAAAACAGAGTATAGTTCAAGAGCTTTCCCGTACCTTTTCTCCTTCAGTTTTCTTTGTGAGTTTTGAACCATTCTTGAGGATTCAAGCTTGAGAAGTAAGTCTTGGGAGTTTGGGAGTGTGTTCCGCCATTGAAGAGCATCATAATCTGAGCTTGAGGTAAGTTTCTATCCATTAAATTCCCTGGTTTGCCCTGTTTTAGTTCTGGTTTTCAGTTGGAATTTCTAGGTTGGATGATTGGTTTTGTTGGGATTTTTGGCTAGGGTTCTTGTGGTGGTGATGCTTGGGGTATGTGAGGATGGTTTTTGGGTTCATTTGGCACCAAAAATGAGGTTTGGAAGCATTGGAATCAGGTTGGAATTGAAGGAGTTGAAGAAGGAGGTTTCAAGGGAGCATCAGTCTGGGGGTAGCGCTACAACGCCCATCAGAGGGCGCTATAGCGTTACACAGGTTTTCTGTGGGCGGTTTGGTGGTTTTGAGTATAGTGCTGGGGCGCTATTGAGCAGCACTGTAGCGCTACTCTGTTCCTCCAGAATCCCGTTTTGGGTGTTTTTAATGGTTTTTGGCTCGGGGTTTCAATCCTTAAGGCCCGGGATCGAATCTACTCACCGTGTGGGCATGTTTCGAGGTTCCGAGAGTGGGGTTTAGGTTAAGACCCTTTCATTGTTGATTTTCCCTAATGGAGGTTATAATTGGTTGTGATTAGGTAACCTCTAAGGGACCAAAAGGTTGATCGTTCTCAGGAGTCTTCTTATTATATTTCTCGCTCGAACTAGAGGTAAGAAAACTGCACCTTGTGTATATGACATGTATGATTGTTGTTGAGGCATGCTGGTTGATAAATGTGGACATTGATTGTATATTAAATGCTAGTGAATGTTGTTTACTTGTGTACGACACTGATTAGTCAAGGACGACACTGGTCGCATATCACTGACCTAAGAGTCAGAAACGGCATGAGCATCCTGAACGCAGGGCCGAATGAAGATTAGATCTAATCGATATCAGCGTTAAATGACTCTAAGGCATTAATGTTGGACCGAACCTAAGGTCGATGAAACCTATAAGCGCTTGGCTAGTCTAGGACTAGTTACTCAGAGCCAGGGCCAAAGGCATAGGTGACTGTTTGTCACATGGCTAGGGAACGATGTTCCATGGTTATGACCCTATGGTCATGAGGTAGGTTATGTTGATGACTAGTCATTATGCACCTAACCTGTTTAAGCTAGTGAAATGATCACTTATCTTTAAAACCCCGGTGACCCTATTGTCACATGGCTATTGGGAACTGAACCCACCTTAGTGACTTTTCCAATTGTCACTCCTCTATTTGGACTGAAAGTCTTGAATGATTATTATGATCATTGTTGATATTATATCATGCTATATTGTGTTTTCTTGCTGGACCTTGGCTCATGGGTGCTATGTGGTGCAGATAAAGGGAAAGAAAAGCCCACACAGCCTTGAGTGGAGAGCTTAAATGGTGATGTGTACATATGCGGCCGCTTAACCACCATGGCCAAGGAGTTCTCAGAGGAACTAAAGGGTTTACCCTATTTTTTCCGCTTAGGTCGGCGGGTTTGTAAATTTGAAACTGTAATGACCATTTTGAGTTGTAAATAACTTGTGAATATTTTTTTTATGGGCCCATGTACAGTTTTATGTATTAAATAAAATATATCATTTCATTTTGATTGGTTTTCCACCTTAGCCTGTTAATAACACTTAGATGCACACTTTTAACCAAAAGACTCGGGCAACGGGTCAAATTTCCGGTTCACCGTAACTGTTCTGGGGTAATTAGGGCGTTACAACTAGGGTGTTGAAAACGACACCAAACGTGAGCGAGGAGCCATTTGTTGAAGTATCATCATCACCAATCTCAATGTCCTTTAGCTTTGGCTCACCAAGAATGGACTTTGTCAGTAGTGATCCTTTTTCCATGTGTTTTTCCTCCTGGGGTTAAAACAAGTAACTTATTATAGTACTGCTTACTTGAGAAAAATGCATTTGTATGAATACACACAAGTAGTAACAATATATATATGGAAGACTTCTTAATGGTTACTACCCATAGGTGAGTACTAACAATTATGATGATGTGGCAACATAGTGACTTGGTATAGCAAGTCACCAACAAGTAAATATTTTTTTCTACATTAATTTCAAATTTAGTTATTTTTTTATCATAATTAATGTTGTTTCCAACCAATGAAAGACGTCAGCTATATTTAGAAATTGACATGCATTTGAAAATAAAAAAATTACAATATTATATTTTCATAATAAATATACGTTTTTCATCAAGTAATCCTTTTAAAATTTTTAAAAAAATCAAAATTTATTTTAAAAAATATTAATTAAAAACTAAAAATATGGACTATTGATTAATATTAAAATAATCATCTATGAGTAATAATCATTAAGAGTGCACCTCTCTATATATATACATATATATATATATATATGATGAGATTTTGTGCATTTTGACTATATATTGTTTGGTGAAGATATATGGCAGCAAAAACAAAATACAATCCAAGAATCTGGATATGTCATTTTGCATTGACTTATTTGGTAATTAATTATGTCTTACAATCCAAAGTCCTAAATGTATTGCCATATTGAGCTTTTTTTTTTTTTGGTAGAAAATGCATATTTAAAATATGATTTTAACACTATAAAAATAAATAGAAAATAGAAAATAAATATCAAGGAAGCTATTTGCTTCTTTTTATTTAATGCTTTAATGAATAGAAAACTCATGACAATAACTATTTGATTGGAGAACGACTGTTACATTTTTCTTTAGAGAATAATATAACGAATGACTGTTATATAGTTATGAATTTTATTGTACGCATGTCAACAGGGCAAGGAGATTAGGACAGTGAGTTATAGAAAATAAATAAAATAAAATAAATTATCAATTAATTAGATGAGTTCATATTATTCTCGAGTAGTGGAAAAAGAAAATGACTGAAAATTTAATAGAAAAATAAAACCTCTTAAAAAAAATTATCTTGCACAAAGAGTACAATTAAACAAGACAGTCTTGGACTCTTGAGGTTGTGTGAAAAAGAAACTGTCATACCTAAGCCAGTTTTAATGCACCCTAATGGTCCAAGCAAATGGCTATTATCTCTAATTAAGGAAAGGGACATGTCATACAACCAAGTATAGGTTGCTCTTTTTTTCTTCTCTTAAAATGTCAAATGTTTAAAAAAATTTACAAAAAATAAGTTTTTTTCTCAATATATTTTATGTGTGCTAATAATCCTTTTCATGTCTGAATAGTTGTCTTAAGTTATAATTATCTACAAATACTTTGGATAAGCCTGAATGACTCACTACATTAATTTAAGTTATAATAATTTGATTTGATGAGTACATTCAATGATTCAATTCACATGCTCAAAACAGAAAAGTCACAAAATTTGAATATCATAGCATCAAACAAAAGAGTGCAACATATATTAATATTCCGTACAAAAAAAACATTATTATTAAGATTGAATTGGTGACTTTAGGGTCCCATGTATACTGACACCAGTACAAAATATACATTAATTACAAAAAAAAAAAAAGAATAAAGTACTTTGACTTGTCCATTTGAACATGAAAACAACCGTTTTTTGTACTAGTACTTTTCCATTTTTTTTGTATGGTTTTGCTTATCAATCAGAAGCAACTTCCTATGTCTCTCAACAACTAAGAAAAATGTGCAATTGAAGCTTGTATCTCTTCTAAAGTTCTCCCTTTAGTCTCTGGCACTAGCTTTGCAATGAAAATTACAGTTAAGCCGCCAACGGCCGCGAAGATGAAAAATATTCCTGTGGTAGCTTAGTTGATAAGTTATTGCACAAAAGAAGAGAAACAAAGTAAGCTAGTGCTGTAGTAGATGTACCTGAGGAGCTCCACTCCATCATGAAATTGAATGTGTATGTAACTATCCAAGAACATGACCAACATGCCAAAGTCACAAGGCTTCCAGCTGAACCCTTGACATTTATAGGAAATATCTGAAATTGAAAAACTCATTGAGTATACTTACTATCATGTATTTACTACAAGGAAAAAAGAGAATCAAGTATTTTACCTCTGACATTATAACCCAAGGTAATCCTGCCAAGCCCATTACAAATGATACAGTATAACCCTGAGAAGAAGAACAACTCCATTCTGTTAAAACACTAAAAAAATGATCTCTTTGGCTATATCATGTGTGTGTATAGTGTATATGTTGCATCTAAATTTACCATTATAGCAATATACACCAATGTAGGAGTGAGATGCTGCAACTGTTGGAATCCCTGTACATATAATAAAACTGGATTACATAATATTTAAATAAGGCATATAAGTATGCAGGTTTGGTTTGTGGATATTGACCAGAAATAAGAATGACAAGCCAAGAAGAAGGCTGTTAAAGCACGTTCCTGCTGCTGAAATCTGCATACATTGGTGAAATCTCACTATCAACACATTGAATACTATAGATTTAGTATACTAAAACCTTGATAGAAAATTATTGTTATTTTCACCATTAGAAGTGGTCTTCTTCCCAATTTATCTGTCAGCAGTACACTCAATGCAACAACAGGTATCTACAATTGAACAAACGTATATTTAGTGTATATATAGACACATATCACCATTCAGATGAAAGAATTGTAAAAGTAATGTACTTGGATAATAGCCACTGATACAGTGCCCACCCTGCTTGAAAAACCTGTGGAAGATAGAGATTCAAGTTCTGTGATGTTTGGTGTGTTCTATGTTTAAGTTATTTTCAGGAACATTGAAAGAATTTTATTTACCTGCATCTCTGAAAATAGAGCTAGAGTAGAAAAGAATCGCTGTGTTCCCCCCAAATTGTGTCAGTGCCATTAACCCAACTCCGGCCTAAACAAATTATGTGCAGAAGAAAAGTTCAGATACTTCATAAAAAAGGTACCAACAAATCTCGTATCTTTCATAATTTTTCGGGTCAAGGCAGCTCACAATGAGTGCATGAGCATATCGCCATTGGAACAAGTCTAGAATTCTTTCTGAGTTCTCCTGAAAGGTTTCTGTATAATCCTGCCACAACAAGAGGCACCATGTTACTTATTTTGCTTTTGTGTCAATGAATTGTTTAAGTTTAGTACTCAAAACAAATGAGTTTTCCACTACTAGTATGTGTGTGAAACTGCTCTCCTAAGAAAATTAAGTTCAAGGATTTACTATAATTTCAGCTGCTTCCTCAGAGACATCAACATTTTTCCCCCTCAGACTCTGCAGAGCAGTTTCAAGCTCTTTGTGTTTACCAATTTTTGCCTGCAAATCGTTGTTCAACCGAATCATTTAAAGATTCTTATCAGAACTTCTCTCTTCAATTGTACATGCACGGTATATATGGGAATTCGGAGTACTGAAAATAAGTTGAAATGCAGTAGGGATAGAGAAAATGAAAATGCTTCTTCCTTTTTATTTGTTGTGTTGTTGGACTCACCAGATATCTAGGAGACTCAGGAATGAAGAACAATCCTAAAATATGTAACATGGATGGAATGGCACCTAAAAATAAAATCGATTAATATAAAAGTTATTCCTATTATCTTTTCTTCTGAAACTTAATCAATACAGAGAAGAAGAAGAACTAAAACATAGTTTACCAATTAGAGCCAAGGTGCGCCAGTTAACAGTATTTCCAATGAAGTACATTAATGAAATCCCACAGCACAGCAACAACTGTACACTTGAACAAAAATAAGGTTTATTTCACACACAAAAAAAGGAAGACGAATGAGAGTTGGCTCTTGGCTCTCATATTCACCAGGTCTAATTTGTACCTGATATGCAGAAGTAAATCTTCCTCTAATACTCTTGGGAGATATTTCAGCAATATATACTGGTACCTGTCTTGCATACAAGAGTCAATTACTCTATATGTGATTTAAGGATTAGTCAAAAGATTATCAAAATTCACCCAAGAGAGGGTAAAATTTTTTTCTAAAATAAAATAGTCAAAATTCAAGGAAATTACCGCGTAGCAAAGAAGACCATTTGCAAATCCAAGTAACAGTCTTCCAAAGTCCAGCCACCTAACACTCTACAAGCAATGATTCAGGAGCTAATTTACATCCAAAAGCGAAGAACACAAACACAACCAATAATGCTAACAATGTGTCCAATGTAATATTTGCAGTTTGCCAACAGTAACTTTGTAATTTAGAAACTACTACAGTTCAATCACAAGTAATTCTTTTAGAAACCCAATTGGAATTCATACTATTTAATCTTGTTTCCCATTTAACCCACATGCATAAATCTAACATCTTCACATTCAAAAAAACGAATCACAACCATCACTTGGGAGATGAAAGAGATACCTTTCCAAATGCTATAGCCAGCCAACCTGTAGTGCTCAGTGCTTCAGATAACCACATTGTCTAATCAATGTCCATTGAGAATCAAAATCAGAAAAGCTCTACAAGACCAACTAAAATTGAAGGATGGGGTGTACTAAAAAAACTTACAGCTCTACGACCTGTAAGATCAGCCAGCTTCCCATTCAGTACTCCACCTATCATTCCTCCCATTGTCACCATCGAACCAAAAACTGAGAACTGCATATTAGGAAAGAAGATGGTTGTCAACCAAACTTAAAAACAGCCCAAAAATTTTCATGAAAGAAAATTACAACATACATCTGCAACAGAGAGGTCCAGATCTTCCATGATTCCAGATTGAGCAGGTGAAGAATATCCCACCTGTCTTCCAGTGAACATGAAAATTGTTACTTCATAGCTAATTTTTTTAGTACAAGATCAAGATACCCAATTAAACAAAGCTTAATCAATGAAGAACACATTCAATTATCCAAACTTTTTACATGTTGACCGTAATTGTTGAGTCTTACAATGCAACCAGCGCAGAGAGCGCCACAGAGAGCGACCAAAGTGCTGAAAACAACGCCAGGAGTTGCTGATGAGCTTTTATCCTCAGTGGGCTTTGACCCATCAAGCAAAGGCCTTCTCTGTCCTCCTCCTTCCATGATTTGCCTCTATTTTCTTCTTCTTCAACATACAACTACTACAGCCTAAAGACTTTCCCTTCAGAATCTGATAATTATAATACTGTTCAGGTAAGACAACTTTCTTCTTATTTTTTTAAGAGGTCCCAAGGAACATATTAACATTAAATTAATAAACTTTTAAATATATATATAATTTCAACTAAAATAATGTAAACCAACCGCAACAAAACTAAGATCATACGCGTAAAACAAATCACTAATATAAAAATTTGGAGTTGCCATAGCTTTTGAAAAAGTAAGACAGCAACTCATTATTGTTTACAAAATTAAATAATTCTATAAAATCTTTCATAAAGTCAGAATAATGATTTATGTATATAATATTAAATGATGAAATAATTGTGTTTGGTGCATTTTAATATACTTTATAATATGGTGTATTTTTATACTATTTTACCTCCAAAAAAAAATTAATACTGACTTATTGTTTATGGCAAGACAATCTTGCTAGTTGCTACCCGTTTCAAATCTCTTTTTTTTTTTTTATATTACAAATTAATACTAAATATGTGACAAACACATGCTCAAAATGGGTTAATAACCAATCTGGATTTTTTTTTCAATAAATAAATAAAGTATCGAATAGGAGAGAAATCAATCAATGAGATACTATTTGATGAATGAATCCAAGAAAATTGACATTTTACCAACTGAATAAAGATATGGATAAGTAACAACATTAAAGACCAACGACAAAGACCGTGCATCCACACTTTGGGTATTACTATTACGGCTGTTTGTTATGGAGTTTTTCTTCAACGGTAATGATAATCTAATATAAAATATGTTTAGTAAATTTATTTTTAATGAATTGAGATTTATGGTTTAAAGTGAGTCATATTTTTTAGTTTGATTTGAGATAATCTTAATTTAAACACTTGAGTTTCACATTTTTTTAATCTAAACTCCTCTAAAGTTATTCCGACAAACCAAATCTCTTACTAAACACCCCGTTACATATCTAATTAGATTCTTAATTTTGAGGAAAGGACAAATAAATTGATGAAAGATTTTAAGAAATTGATAATGTAGCAAACCCAACTTACATGTATCAATTATTGATGCCTAATAATTTACAATTGTTCCATAAATTCAACTAGTTACTGTTAACAAGCAAGTACATAATCCTTACAATTTTTTTTTGTGAACTATTTATCAATCAGGTTGAGGGCATTATTTGTATAATAATTGCTTCTTGTAAACCTTTACCAAAATAACTAGTTCAAATTCTCCAATTTTGAATGGAGCATTGGATATTGTGGGCAGATCACACCATTCTCTTGTGCCTGTCGTTACATATCAGTCCTCTTGTGCCTCAGCCGTGTTCGTCGTCGCAAACACGAGAGTCCACCCAACTCTGATATGAGCTCTCGAATAGAGGAGTGTTATATATCTCAATTGAAATTCAAACACGATCCACGTGTCTGTTAGTCATAGGTGCCAGTTGTTTAAACATTCCACATTTTTATATTTATTTAAATATTAAAATTTTAGTTAAATAATTCTTTTATTATCATATGCTCTTTTTTTTTTTAAGAGAATTTCTAAGAGACACCACCGGTACCCAACACCACAAGTAGGTGACATACCACTATTGGTGCAATCTAATATCGGGTCCTATTTATTTGAATTTAATAAGTATAATGAGGTATCGCTAACTAATCATAGGGTGTCACCTTATATGGTGTTGGGTGTAACATGCCAGCCTTGAGGGCATGTTACAAGCTAGGATGGTGCTCAGTCAGATGCGCGCGTGAGGGTGCAAGCTGGTGAGCATGCTGATGCCTAGTTTGTACGGCAGTGACATTTTCGTAAATATCTTCAATATTGCCCAGAAATGGACGGGACTTGGTAGGTTCCATATTGAAGGGTCAATGAACGCAATTGTATGATCAGATTTGGGAGATTCAGATAATTGGCGAGCTGAGAGCCAAATATGTCTCCCAAGAAAAAGTCATATATGTTCCTGGTAGAAGGCTAAAAGCTCAGAAGTAGGTCTGTGCAGAAATTTTTACAACCCGCCCAATCTGAATAATCCGCCCAAACCAATCCGAAAAAACCGCAACCTGAATAAACCGACCAAAATTTAAACCTCCCAATTGTTACATTGGGCGGGTTGAAAATAATTATCAACCCGCCCAATATAACCCAACCCGCCCAATTAATAATTTATTATTAAGTTATTATTTTTAATATATTCAAATAAATATATAAATTAATTAAGTTTTGTTTTAATTTTTTTACTATAATTTAAAATATTGTTTTAAGCTTAAAAAGATAAACTTCACACTATTAGTACTAGTATTTAAAAGAAAAAAATGTAAAAAAAAAAAATACCACTTTTGTTTGGGCGGGTTGACCCGACCAACCTGCCCAACCCGCAAAAAAAAAAATACAATTTCGGTTTGGGCGGGTTAACCCGACCAACCCGCCCAAATTATTGGACGGGTTAAAAAAAAAAATTTCTTAATTGGGCAAGTTACGAGTCACTTTTGCTAACCCGATTATGACATTGGACGGGTAAAAATGCCTTGTAACCCGACCAACCCGCCTAATGCTCAGCCCTACTCAGAAGGCTCTTTGTAGGGGAGCACCTGGTGTCAGCTCTCCACCACCCCCTGGCGCAGGTGCGTCAAGTGAGCTACTACTAGTTGGGAGGACTAGTAGGCCGGGCATATGAGGACCATGAGGGGACTCATATGTCTCCATGAGTAGGAGTACTCATGGGCATTACCGGGCTGCCCCGGTAGTGCGTCGAAGTGTGCTGCTAGAGGTTTATGGGTACGGTTCCCTTGGCTTGCCGGGATGCCACTTGCATGGAACGTGGCCCAAACCTCCAAGAGACATCATGGTGTGCCATGCCCATGAGTCTCGACGCGAGATGACACGGGAAGTCATTCGTGGGACTTGGTAGCATGCAAGCGTTGGAGGGTGCACTATGCTTGAGTAGGACAGAGGTCCAGTGTGTGCTACTAGTCTAGCAGCTACTCTCGAGGGCTTGCCAACATGCGTGAAGGCATGGTGCCTTGAGGATTGGACCATGGACGTATGGGAGTCCTTGGTCTATGACGTGAGCTAATCGGATAGTATCGAACGGGGCATGATGAGAGGTGTTGGCACGTCAGCTTGGTGTTGGCTCTTGGCCACACATGCTACCTTGGCTTGTGAATGTCTGGGTGAGCATCGGTGTTGGGATTTGCCTTGCCATAGTGAGAACCTATGGACAGTGTGATTGTCTTGGCTAGATAGCCTTGATGCACGGTTGCACTCATAGATGCTTGAGAGCATGACTCAGCGAGAGTTGTTCGAGAGACGGAAGTGTGCAGAGGCACATGGTCGCGCAAAAAATGTGCCCATTGTTATTCTAATGGTTGGAAGGCTGACCTTGGCTCAGAGGAGTTAAGGTGCCGCACAGGCATTTCTGCTGTCAAAATGTCAGCCCGTGACATTGGGCACCTTAAGGTGTCAAATAGCAACACTCTTTTTTTTTAACCATGGCTAAAAGCTTCTTGTCGTAGAACCAGATTTGAGACTTCGTTCCTTAGATCTCTCAGTTGTCGGCGTATTCTGCAGTTTTTGTCGATGTTGCTATCGGTTGTCGTCACTTCTACCATCGTAGGCCACAAATTTATTTATTTTCTAAAATAGTTGTTTCTCTTCTTTTCTTCCTACACAATCTTTTTAGCATAGATATATTTTGTGGGTAAGCCAATTTAGAACAATAAGATCATAAATAAATCTAACCAGGTTTCTTAATTAAAAAATAAATGGCCGGATTTCAAAAAATTAATATTGGAAAGAGGAAATATTGGGTTTCAATTTCTTTAAAGGAAATAGTAAATAAATACTATTATGCTCTCAGACTTAAGGGGAAAATATTTGCACTTGAGAGAATGAAAAGGAGGGCAAAACCCTCTTTAGATTAAACCAAAGAAAGACTGAGAAAATCTGAACTTAAGAGATGTTTTGTTTGGTAAAACCTTCCTCTCAGTTTCTAGAACAAAGAGGTAATCACAGAAATCAAGCACATACCTCTTTAATTAGAGAAAGAGAAATAAAGAGCAAAACAAAACACAAGTTTGGGCTAACTCATTTTATGCCCCAACTTCAATTTATCACATTTTTCACTTCAAATTACTTCTTCATCTCAAAAAGAATATTTCTTTTTTATCATCATTAAATAATTTAATTAATAAATAAATAAATATTGATCTTATATAATTATTGATATTAACAAGAATAATTAAATATTAATCAATTTATATAAAGTAACAAAAATTTATAAATTTTCAATTAATTTAACTAGCTACATTATAAAAATTAAAAATTCTATTTTTTTTTAAATTAAACATTACATTTTGGTAGTAATAGTAGTAATTGTTGTTAATTTCATTTTCCTATTTTAAATTTTGTAATTGTGTTGTTTCTAGATTTTAATTGTTGTTGATTTTATTTCCTATTTAAAATTTTGTAATTGTTGTTGATTTCATTTTCCTATTTTAAATTTTGTAATTTTTTTTGTTTCTAATTTTTTTTTTTTTTCAATTTTGTTAAAAATGTTATTGGTATTTTAATTTTAATTTTATTTATATTTATATTTATTTAAAATTTTAGTATAATATAAATATGAAATTAAGAAATAAAATATAATTATACTAATAAAAATAAATAATTAAATTATAAAATATTATATATGAGGATATATATATGTAATTAAAGATAATGATGAGAGGTATTTTAGATATTTTAACATTAACTTTAAATGAATAGTGTTCATTCATTAATGAAGCCAAAATCAATCTAATTTCATTTTAAAGATAAAATTAAAGTTGGGTTGGAGAATAATTTTTGTTAAAAAATGAAAATAAACTGGGATTTTAAGTAGGGTTGGAGATGCCTGAGGCACTATAACTCCCTATTTGGAAATTCGAATGACATTTAATCAAATTCCATATGAGTCTTTTTTTAATTTTTTTAATTTTTTATTTAGCTCAGCTTTCTTGTTTACTAAGAATTTGACTATTTTATATTAATTAATATATAAATATGTAATCATT
The DNA here is from genome assembly GCF_963169125.1 of Humulus lupulus. Lineage (NCBI taxonomy): Eukaryota > Viridiplantae > Streptophyta > Magnoliopsida > Rosales > Cannabaceae > Humulus > Humulus lupulus. Next base: position 19,182,727 of record NC_084799.1, on the reverse strand, counting down.
CAATATATCTATATCTGGGCTCTCGTAGACAAAGAGAAAATATTTTTTAATCTTCTCTTATTTTTTCAGTTAAATTTTATTAATTTACTTGTTCGCCTTTTCATATTAATTTTTTCATTATTATTGTTAGTGATATATTTTTTTATAAAAAAATTAGCTAACCATATATATTATTTTTAATATATTTCTCTTCACTTTGAGTTTTTGTTTTACTATTATTGTTAGATTATATATCTATAAATTAAATAAACATACAATTGTATAGAGCATAATTTAATGGGAAATTTTCATATATACGGTAAATAACAAAAATAATTTGAAATTTACGGAATTTCAATTTCCTTACAAATATACCGTAAATCTGAAGCCCAAAACCCAATATCATGTATACGGTAACCCCTAACCCACAAATCTAACCTATTACAACCCCGCTCATTCTTGTAACATGTTGTCTTCATCCTTGTTACAAAAATCAGCATAAGTATCCGAAAAAACATAAAAAATAAAAAACTAATTCAAGAGCTTATAAATTCGTGAAGTCTGGGCAAAATAAGAATTTTTCTACTACAACCTATTGCGAAATTTCCAAAATGATGTGTCTACAAAAACATCTTCACGACAAAATTAAAACATCTATTTTGTGGTAAGTTATCTTGTTCTTCTATTTTGTTCTTGGTATATCTTGCATCTAAAGTAGATAATTAGTTTAGAACTTTCGAAACTCACTAAAACAATCTATCAAAATCATATATATTTGTCATAGATCTCCACAGAATCATAGACAAATCTTAACATGGTATCAATTGTAAAACAGGAAATCTTTTTATAAAAAAAATGTTACACTATTATAATCATCTTTCTCATAATTTCTCCATTTTATTGTAAATATTTATTAATATATAAGTAATTTAAAATCAGACTAGGACATTAACAACCATGTAACATATCTTTACAAAAACATAACACAAGTTAACAACATCTAAACAAATATAACCTGGTATGTATAAAACAAAACCATTATCTTGCAACTTAAATAAAAAAAAAACATGATAGAGAACTTACATGTTATAAACCTGTAACAAGCTTTTACAGACAACGATGAATTTACATGTTACGAACCTGTCACTACTACAATTTGGACATCAGTCATCGGCCATGAGAGGTCGGTTCTACTTAAACCGACTTAACACATGTTCATAAGTCAGTTTACACAGAACTGACCTATCATGTATGTCAAAGGTAAGCATGGGAGGTTGGTTGCGCGGGAACCGACTTACCATGTAAACATCGTAGGTCGGTTCTATGTGAATCGACTTCCAATGCATATAGAAGACATGGTAGGTCGGTTTCTGCAAAACTGATTTGCCATGCTGTCATGGTATGTCAGTTCTGTGTGGACCGACCTACCATGTCCTACCTTGTTGACATGGTAGGTCGGTACTATGTGAACTGATTTATCATGTCACATTATTATTTATTTTACATTATTTTAAAATACATTAATTTATTTAAACTATAAATATATATAAGCTATTAGTGTATGAAATAAATGTAAAAAATTTAAACAAATTAATATTTGAAATATAGATAAATGAATTAAATTAATCAATTATTTATAATATACAAAATAATTATATTTTATAAATAAAAAATATTTTTATCTAATTGTATTTACAATTCAAAATAAATAAATAAAACTTATGAAATAATTTATTTTTACATTATTTGAATTTTAAAATATATTAAAGTCTTTAAACAATACATATATATATATATGCATATAATTTATTTGGTTGCGAATGAAATAAGTACAAAACATATATACATTTATCAAGATTACATATATTAAATTTTTTGAAATATAAATTAATTAATTATTTGTAATTAAAAAATTAATTATTTTTTATAGACAAGAAAATATTTTAATTAAATAGTATTTATAATTTAAAATAAAAAAATTATAAAATAATTTAGATTATCTATTTAATATTTTTTTTAAATGACGTGGTAGGTCGGTTGTGTGGGAACAGACTTACCATGTGACATGGTAGGTCGGTTGTGTGGGAACTGACCTATCATGTCATTATAAAAGTGTATTATTGAAGATATTCTAATTTGATTTTACATTATTTGAATTTTAAAATATATTACTTTATTTAAATAATACATATATATATACATATAATTTATTTGGGTATGAAATAAGTATAAAAAAAATATATAGTTATTAATATTACATATATTATAATTTTTTAAATATATATTAATTAATTATTTTGAATTAAAAAAATTAATTTAGTGTTTATAACTAAGAAAATATTATGATTTAATAGTTTTATAATTTTTTAAAAAACTTTATAGAATAATTTAGAGTATCTCTTTTGTAACATCCAAAATTTCCTAATAAGGCTTAGTGCCTGGATTAGGGGGCCGGGAGGCAATAATTGAGTTATTATATGAATTATATTATAATATAATTATGTTTGTATTTTAAAGATATTAAATATGTGTATGTGAGCTCGTTTCTTATAAGAAGGGTATATTAGCAATTTGACCCGTTCAGGGTATAAATGTGAATATGTGCTTGTGTGATTGAGACCACATTATTATGTGGATATATTTGGGTTACTCAACGAGAGGCGATCCCGATGAGCAAGTTAGTGAAAAAGTCACAACGGGGTGTTAGCACCCGGCTTGGGGTGAGCTTAGGGGTATTCTAGTAATTTGGTACATTACCGTGAATTAGTGGGTAATGGGAATTTATTGATGACCGTGTGAGAATACTGGAAATAGCGGGAATTATAGGATGCAAATCATGGATAGCGGGATTTAAGGCAAATGACGAAATTGCCCTTGTGGATATTTGGGGTATAAGCTAAGAGCAAGGGGTAACTTAGTCTTTTCCACTCAAGTATAGAATTTAGCTGGCTGGGATATACACAGAAAGTTTAGGAAATTTCAAGAAAAAGGGAATTCAGCAGCTCTTTCTTTCTCTCTTTCGTTCTACACTTTTTTCTCTTGGGGCTTTGGTGATTTTGATCATCTTGAAGGGTTTTGCTTGGAGGGAAGGCTTGAAACTAGGAGGATTGCTAGAGTTATTGCTACTGGAGTCATATAGCTGAGATAAGGATCTTGAATTGAGGGATATTATGTTAATTCAGTTGGTATATATAGAATTAAAGAGTTCATGCATGTTTGTTAATTGGGAGATTGGGTTTTGGATTGTGGTGAGTTTAATTTGGTATTTAGTTGGGTTTGATTGATGGTAAGAGGTATATTGTTTGTGGGGATTTAATTGGAAGGTTGGGATGGAATTTAGTGAGTTTTGGTTGGGTTCGGTTGCAGAAAAACCCAGAAAATTCTGGGTTCGTGGTGATGAGCCGCGGCCTGCGAAGGGGATTTTGAGCCCGCAGGGCTCGGATGCAGGGGCGGGCCGCAGCGCCTCAGGGGTGCGCCGCGGTGTGCATTGGTTTCCAGGGAAGCCGAGCCTCTGGAATCAGAGGCGGGCCGCGACTCGGCTGTGGGGGGTCGCGGCTCTTAAGGGGAAAATTGACCATAATGGGATTTTTAGGTTGGAAACTTAACCGTTTGGGCTCGGGATCGATCCTACTTCCTTGTTAAGTGGAATTCGATGTCCCGGAGGCTAAAAGTTGGTCTGGAAGTTGTTATTTACCTGTTATTGATGGGAACTTCTTTATCGCGGTTGTGACTAGGTTTTCGCTAAGGGATTGAATCGGGGATCGTGCTCGGAGGGTTGTCGCTAGTAACCCGCTTGCGGACCAAAGGTAAGAAAACTGTACCTGTTAAGTGAATGTGTGATTAGAGCTTAGTCAAGGTGATGAACACGACTATAATTATGTTGCAAATGTTTGATTAGGTATGTCGTAATGCGCATAATTATGATTATGCTTATGACTGTTGAATGAATGTGTTATAATGCATGGTATGACTGTTTGATAAGTATGCTAAGTGGAGCTTGAGACCGTTTGTTATGATTGTGATGCTTAGTTTATAAACTAGGGTATCAATAGGATGATAAATGGGGATCAACTAATTAGTTGAGAATATGATGGGCTCTGGGAGGTTCTCAATGGTTGAAAATTCCAAAGCTTCAACTTATAAGTTGGAGGCACGTGGTGGCTTGACTTATAAGTTAAGGGCATAAGGAACTTAGTTTATAAGCTAATATTGGCATAATGCACGTAGAGTGCAGGCCACCATGGCTGGGCCACCCTGGGAGTGCAACATGCACTTGACTGGCTCAGATGCCAACCACATGAAAGGAAGTGCGACATGCACTTGTGTGACTCTATGGTCTCCAATTGGGTTTAATGAATGCACTGGAATCAGTTATTACTGTTTGATGGTTGTTTTACCCACTAAACTGTTGATTATGTTTTCTTGCTGAGTCTTCTGGCTCACAGGTGTTTTGTGGTGCAGGTAAAGGTAAAGAAAAGCTCAACCAGCCATGAGTCAGAGGGCAACAGCAGTGGTATGTACATATGCAGTCCGCTTGACCACCACGGCCGAGATGCTAAGAGGAACTAGGGTTAAACCTAGCTTTTTCCGCTTAGGACGGCTTAATATGTAATTTGAGTTTTGTAGTAGGCCTTTAAACTAATGTTTTTGGGATCCCATGTAAAGAACTAGTTGTTAACTTAATGGAAATGTTTATGAAATGATCAAAAGTTTTTTTATATCCAAACCTTAGTGGCTTAATCACATGTTTAGTCCAAATGACTTGTTAGTAAGTCCAGCACTGGTTTCAAAACACACCTGGTAATGGACCCTAATTAGCAGGGCGTTACATCTTTAATAATTTTTTAAAGGACGTGGGAGGTCGATTGTGTGGTCATGACTTATCATGTGACATGGTAGGCTGGTTGTGTGAGAAATGACTTAATATGTGACATGCTAGGTCGGTTATGCTACAAAAGACTTGTGGCATACATTTTTTTTTATCATGCTGCATCATAGGTCGGTTGTAGAAGAGACTTATTGTGTTACATTATAAGTCAGTTGCTAATGGCGGACTTACCAAGTAAAAATTTGGGCATTCAAAATAAAATTTACGCAAATAACAATCTGTAGGACAGCTACTTAGGAATTTCTTCATTGCATTTTCTTTTACTGATGTATGTACTTCAAGTCTATCACTTTGAAAAAAGTTGGTAAAGGTGTTGTACCATGATATTGTCGAGAAATATCAAAATGTGAGCTATAAGATGTACTTTTTTGTATTTGAACCTTTTATACACATTACACATCATATCTTATGTTTAAACTTTATAAATTTATAAAGGAATGGTCGCACTAATCTTTATACTTGTTTTTTTTCTTAATAAGATCATGGACCATCCTGAAGAGCATCTCAAAGAGGAACTTGAAGACAATGCAGACAAATGCATTGATGTAGAAGAGGCTGGTAATGAAGATCCTACGACAAAGAAGAAGAAAAGTAGGCAAACTAAGGGGATAGTGTGATTGGCAAAAATAATTGCTGGCAAAAAACTAAGGGGAAGAGGCTGGTAATGATTTATATATCTCACAAGAAGATATAGTCCACTTTTGCTTAATGGAGGAGATTGGAGCATCATGTATATCGTTATATATCAGTTATCAAAGATTTTTAAAACCATTATAAGTTTGTAGATAACTTATTTTATAAATTTAACAAAGATATATATTTTTTATTTAGGATTTTATACTTCCAATTAGTGAAAAGAGAGACCAGCCACTTTTTTTGTTTTGTTGAGCCAATTTGGTTATCAAATATTGGATCCACTGAAGAAGAACGAGTTGAATGGATATCAAAGCGTATGATTGATTCAAATCCGGGTCAAATGTGGTTGTTGCCATATCATAAGGGGTAAGTTTTTTACTTTTAGTATTTTGTTAGTGATTATATATAATATTAATAATGAAATGTTTTTGTGTTTCTGTTAGAAAACATTAGATGCTTATAATGTGGATTCTATGTTATCAGGATGATGAAAGATTTCATGACAAATGAGTTTTCAATGCGATGGCTAACTAGTAACATAAGTGAAAATATTTATTATTAAAGTTATAGCTTTACCTCAAGATTAAGTATATTAATTCAACTCACGCAAGGAATTTTGTTTTAGTGTGGCGGGAAGAACTCTTACACAAAGGATGAGATCAATAAAGTACGTGAAGAATGAGCACAATGCGTCATGGATTTGATGAGTACTACATAGGTCTACTCACTTTTGTTAACTTGGACTTTTAAGGAGATATACTTACAATGTTAACTTAGACTTTCTTGGAGATAAGTATAGTTTACAATGCTTATATGAGTAATTTTGTAGTTAACTTAAGACTCATCATTATTTTGGATATTTAATTCAAATTCTAGTATTTTATATTACTGTGATATATGTTTTGTTTTGTTTAGTTTGTTTGTATAAAAAGCAAGATTTGTTTTGGCATAATACAATTTTAATGAAAAACAAAAAACACCATAAGTCAATTCTACTAAAACTGACAATAGATGTCTACTCCATAAGTTGGTTGGGAACCGACTTACCCTGTTTTACACTAGAGGTTGGTGTGCCACACCGACCTATCATGATTTACACCAGAGGTCGGTTTACAATTGACTTACCCTATTTTACACCAGAGGTCGGTGTGCAACTGACTTATCATGTCTTACACTAGAGGTCGGTGTGCAACCGACCTACCATGTCTTACATCAGAGGTCGGTTTGGCACCAACTGACCTACCATGTTTTTACATCATAAGTCACTGCATGGGAAGTCAGTTCCCAACCGACTTATGAACGTTCAGAAGTCGGTTTTTAACTGACTTATCATGTAATTTTTGTAGTAGTGTGTAACAAGCTTTTACAGACAACGACAACTATGAATTTACATGTTACAAACATGTAACATGCTTTTACAGACAGCATAATACATATGTTTGTAACATGTTTTTACAGACAACATAATACATAGTAGCAAACTAAACAAACTTGTAACAAAGAATCACAAAACCAACATGAGAACAAAAAAGACCAAAAATTCTATGAAATTTAGTTTTACTAAAAGTTTAAAACAAATGAATGGATATATTCTAAAACATAATATCCAAAACTAAACCGAAACCAAACTTGTTATCATCAATAAGCATACTTTACAAATATGTAATAGATTATTACCGAAACAATATAGTTAAACGAAAAATTTATTAAAATGTAAATATATCAAATTGAACTTTAGATTAAAATAGGAAATGCCAATAGAACATGAAAAATACTCATCATTGTAAATCCATAAAACACATCTAATACAATGGCTTAGCAATTTTTTTTTTAAATAAAAAACATAAACAAATACTTTGGGTTTAGCTACATTCCTCTTCAAAGAGTTATAGCAATGTATTTGACATTTTACCCACCACTCTACTAGAATTTCCTTCAGTAGCAGGTATGTTTGCTTTCTTTGGGATCGTTTTTTTCATGGACAATAAAGAAGATAATCACTTTAAATTTTATTAGACCTTTCAGAGCCAACAATGGCCCTCCTCCTTCGCAACTGGAAAAGTAAAACCCAGCAAGTCACTGAGAGCAAATTGAAAAAAAAAACAAAAATGAAGAAAAAAAAGGTTGAAACCCAAAATAATAGAGCAATATCCAGCAAAAATGGCACAAAACAGTAGAAAAAACAGACTTATTAGGGGAAAAATTGGAGAAAAAGAATGAGAAAGAGAAAGATGAAAAGAATGAGAGAGAATAGTTAAAAGAGAATTAAGGGGAAAATGTCTGACTAATAAACTTTAAAATTTTTCTTTTTCTAAATTTAATTTAAAATAGAAACCGTATACAAAAAACTTAAAATACGGTATATTTGAAATATGAAACGGTATAAATATAACATACTGTATATTTCAAAAAATTTTGCCACATACGGTGATGCGTGTAATTTACCCTAATTTAAAAGGAAAACTTATTATTTTGGCTCACTTGATTTAAGCCTACTACTAAGTTTACATTCAATTTTTTTTTTAAAAAAGTTAAAAATAACCCTATATTATTTTAAATAGAGAAAAATGGACCCCTCTACATTTTTTTAGTTAAAAGTTTCCTTATAAAAGAAAAATGTCCTTACTTACATTAATATCTTTATTTTTTATTAATAAAATTTAAAAGAAATTAAAACTAAAATAAATAAATATATTTTCATTTTTAGGCATTAATATATTTAAAGTATTTTGGAAGAGTTTTAAGTATTAAGTAAAGTCAGAAAACAAATTTCAATATTTGTCATTTTTAGTATTTATTTTAATTTTAACTATTAGATGAGCTCGATTTAATGATATTTATCACATTTAATAAATCCATTAAATTTGTAGTTTATATAAATATGCTAATTGTTTTGACTTATTCAACTTTAAAAAGTAAACACTACTTATGTGCCTTTTAGGTTAATTAGCTGTTGTATATTTTTAATTTAAGTTTTATAATTAGAGTTAGGGGTATTTGCAACATAAGTACCCAATATTTGGGGAAAATATCCGACATAAACCCAATCTTTTTTTAGCGCGTAAAGTATCCAAAGTCAATAAAACTGTAATTCCGTCCAATTATGTTACTTAGGGTTCTATTATTGTATTGTTAAGGACACGTACAAGGCCCAGAATAAAACCACATTTTAATTTCTTTTAAAATTAAAAAAAATAATTAAAAATACATTTTAAATTTAATAAAATTATATTTTTAATAAAAATATTAAATTTGATTTAATTTAAAATCTTTACTAATTAAAAAATATAAAATCCTAAAACAAACAAAAATTAAACTTCACTTTCCATCATCATCATCATGGACAACACTCAAACTATTAACCAAAAATTTGCCCCACTTTGTACATCATGGAAAACTTCATCAATCAAACAAATTGCCCCAGTTTCAAACAACCTAGGGATCAGATCGAATTCAATCCCTTCCACATCCATTTTCATCACCACAAAATCTTTCTCTGTAACAGTGTCCTTAAACCAGTTTGCAAAATCAAAGCCCTGAATCTTATCCACCTCTCCATCATATCTACCATTGGAGTTCACCTGCTGCATTTTTCCGTTCGCTGGCTGAATCCTACCCATTCCTCTGCCTTTATCCGTGACTTTATCACCTGGGTGACGATTGATTTCGAAAGACAATGTCTCATTCTTCACCCAAGCCGCAATGACAGCAAAGTGACAACCTTTTTCTTCTTGTACTCCCTCATGGAATGTTATCATCGAACGGTATCCAATGGGCCTCGCCGTTTATAACCAAGGGCTTCGAAGCTTTCTTAAAAATCTCGACGGAGTCCGATACGCCGATCTCCTTCAACGCAAATACGTCTTTCCCCTTCGGGGTTTCAACGCAGAGCGACTTCGATTCCGGCGAGAGGTATCCGTGAGAGATCAGATCTTGAAAAACAGAAGAGTAGAAATTTGCAGCCTTAATCCAATCCTTACTCGTGTACAAGTCATGTCGGAGTACGAACCCCGACGTAGTAGTAGACGGAACGGAAACGACGTCACTAGAGATTATAGCAGAAGACCCACTGCCGGCGTTGGACATCACAAAGTTCAAATTCTCCACATTTTAGTGCCAGGTCGATGGCGAAGAGACCGAGCATGGTGGTCTTGGGATGCGACGTGTAAATATTGGAAACAATTGATTTATTAATTGATGAAGAGCCTTTAAATAGGCGTGTACATTACAAGAGAGAAGAAACTAAAACTACTGATATATACGAAATGTAAGGAAAATATTGACTAAGCTATTAACAAACAAATAACAATAAGATATGTATAAGAGAGATAAATAAGGAATACACAAAACTACTATAGCTAAAGGTATGCTACAGACTGTTACAGTTTGACTGATAACACCTGGCAGTATTATCCTTCTACACGCCCCCGCAAGACGGATGGCCTTTCGGCAAGACCGATCTTGGAAAAAAAATCATGAAATCGTGTTCTGGCAAGTGGTTTCGTAAGTGCATTTGCAAGTTGGTCTTTGCCAGAAATATGTTGAACTCGAAGTGAGCCACGTTGAACCTCTTCTCGAACAAAATGGAACGCTAAAGCCAAATGTTTCATACGAGAATGAAACACTGGGTTTGCACAGTAATTCGTTGCCCCCAAATTGTCACAGTATATGCTAGGAACTTGCGGAATATGAACAGCCAACTCTTGGAGAAGATATTTTAACCAAAGTATTTCAGCTGTCGCAGATGCTACTGCACGAAATTCAGCTTCTGTTGACGAACGAGCCAAGCTTTTCTGCTTCGTAGAACTCCATGAGAGAGGATTACGACCTAAGTAAACAATGTATCTAGTAGTTGACACATATGAATCACGATCTCCAGCCCAATCCGCATCGCAAAAAGCATGAAGTTGAAGAGGAGAGTTGCGATGTATAACTAAGCCATAATGAGAAGTACCATTTAGATACCGTAACAGCCTCTTGAGTGCACCATAATGAATTTTCTGTAGGTTTATGCATAAATTGCGAGAGACGATTTACAGTAAAAGCAACATCAGGTCTAGTGAGAGAAAGATATTGAAGACTACCAACAAGAGCCCTGTACTCAGTTGGATTATCAAGTAGCGTACCATCATTGAGTGTCAGAGGAGGATGAGTAACAATGGGAGTGGGAACTGATTTTGCATCCACCATTTTGGCACGTTCAAGAAGATCATTGATGTACTTTCTTTGACACAAGAATAAGCCATTTGAGTGAGGTTGTACCTCCACTCCAAGAAAATACGACAAGGCTCCCAAGTCTTTTAAAGAAAATCGATTCGCAAGTGTAGACAGGAAACTTTGTAGTGTTGAAGAAGTCGGACCCATGATGATAATATCATCAACGTATACTAGTAGATAGAAGTTGACATTACCATGATTATAAAGAAAAAGCGATGAATCTGCCACTGAGTTGCGAAAACCAAAACTCAATAAGAAGGTACGTAACTCCTGATTCCAAGCCCTAGGGGCTTGTTTAAGACCATAAATTGCTTTCTTGAGTTTACAAACATGAGTGGGATGATCTTTGCCAATGAAACCAGGAGGTTGAGACATATAAACATCTTCAGTAAGGTTACCTTGTAGGAATGCATTGTTGATATCAAGTTGCCGTATCGACCAACCATTAGTAACAGCGAGAGACAACATGAGACGAAGAGTGGTGGGCTTGATAACCGGGCTGAACGTTTCAGAATAATCAATTCCAAATCATTGATGAAAACCTTTGGCCACTAGTCAAGCCTTGTACCTTTCAATGCTACTGTCGGGTTTGTATTTGATATGATAAACCCATTTGCATCCCACTACATTTTGAGAGGGATGATAAGGTACTAGCACCTAAGTACCATTGCGAATGAGAGCTGCATTTTCTGTGGTCATGGCATCATTCCATTTAGGATCCTTGAGAGCTTGAGTGATATTTCAAGGTTCACAAGGTGAAGAGGCAGCAGTAGTAAGATAATGCACATACTTGGGATTGGGCTTTGTGATGTTATTTTGTAATCTTGTAACCATAGTACGAGAAGGAGGAGGAGGAGGTAGTGGTGGTGGAGAAGTTGGAGGTGAAGGTGATGATGGCAGAGAAGGCGAAGAGGAGGCAGTAGGAGAGGCATTTGGTGATGGTTGTGGTGTTGTGGCTTGTGCAAGTGGGGTATTTGTATGATTTTCAATAAGTGGATCTATTGGTGGAGCAGTGGGTGGAGTAAGTACAGTGAGTTGGACATTACACCACTCATCCAAGGTAGTGTGAGAAGATGGAGTAGGTGTAGAAGAGAAGTTAGTGTATGGAAACACATTTTCCACAAACTTTACATGACGAGAAGTGTAGATTCTATTTGTGGGAGAATGAAGATAGTAGTATGCACTTTGAGAGGGAGAGTAACCAACAAAAATGCAAGGGAGAGACCTATTATCAAGTTTGTGAGTCGCATATGGCCGAAGCCATGGGTAACAAAGACATCCAAAAATTTTTAGTTTGTGATAATTTGGAGCATGATCAAATAGGCATAAAAATGGTGAGTCATTGTCAAGTGTAGGAGTAGGGAGGCGATTTATAAGATACGTTGCTGTAGCAAACACATGAGGCCCAAATGTCAAGGGAAGATGAGCATGAGAGAGTAATGCAAGACCAGTTTCAACTATGTGTTTGTGACGACGCTCCGCAAAACCATTATGTTCTGGCGTATGAGGAGGTGAGGTAAGATGGGAGATACCATGTGAGGTTAGGTAGAGATTGAGTTTTTCATATTCCCCCCCATTATCAGAAAAGACTTGTATTATTGTTTTTTGAAGAATTTTTCAAGTAGACCACGAAAACGAATAAAGGTCTCAAAGGTATCTGATTTCTTTTTAAGAGGATATAACCATGTATATTTAGTAAAGTGGTCAACAAAAATCACATAGTATTTAAAATTGTCATGAGAGTAAATAGGAGATGACCATACATCAGTGAAAATTAATTCAAGAGGTGCACTGGAAGTAAGAGAAGAAGTAGAAAAAGGCAACTTGTGACTTTTATTGAGATTGCAAGAATTACAATGAGACATTGAGAAATATGAGATGGAAAGGGAAAATTTATTATTTAAAGTCCTAAGAACTGAATTTGATGGATGCCCAAGCCGATGGTGCCAATCGTGAATGGGCTTTTTGAAATTGGTGAAGACTCGAGGAGGACCCGGGTTCCACTCGTAAACCCCAGCCTTAGTTGGTCCTTGGAGAAGTGTTTTCCCTTGTACACATTCCTTAACACGAAAAAGAAAAGGTAAGAATTCTATTGTGGTGTTGTTTTCTTGGCAAAATTGGGAGATAGATAATATATTACGAGAGATAGAGGGAACATGTAATACATTAGAAAATTTAAAGAGGTGGGAAGGAGTAGAGATAGAGAAAGAACCAATATTAGAGATTGGAAGAGAAGAACCATCTCCTATGATTAATTCCTCAGTCCCATCATATGGAGCATGAAGAGAAAGATTGTTGATGTCATTCGTCACATGGTGGGAAGCTCCACTATCAAGAAGCCAGCCACCCAAAGAGGAAGCGGCAGCCGTTGCCATGTTCGCTTGAGGAGCTTGATAAGAAACACGACCAGCTGGAGGTGCTCGTGCTTGTGTAGGTGTTGGGATTTGAATCGCAGGGAATTGAGCCTTAAACATAGGACACTAATTTAAGGCATGACCTTGAACCCGACACCATTGACATTTGCCAAGATATGGTCGTTGTTGACGAGCTGGGTAGTTTTGGCGCGGAGTAGGCAACAAGGCAGGTGGAGCAGCCCATGGCTTGTTTGTGGTAGAAGGTGATTTAGGTTGGGCAGCCATGGCTGTGATGGGGAACACAGAAGAGGAGGGAGTCGATGATGGGCTTACAACAAGTTCCTTCATGATCAATTTTTCATGTAGTTCTTCAAATGATATTACTGTATCACGACCATTAACAACATCAATGACTGATTTGTAAGCTTCATAATCGAGACCTTTAAATTTTTTTTCAACAATATCGTCCTTATCCATTGGTTTTCCCATGGCTGCAAGTTGATCGGTGCATTGTTTTATTGCTTGCATATATTCACTAATTGTGAGAGATCCCTTGGTTAATTTCTCCAAGCGATCTTTGATTTGCTTGAGGTGACCCCTAGAAGGGTTAGCATAAGTAGATTTAAGAATTGTCTAGGCTTCATGGGCAGTGGTAGTTTGTGTAACGACCCAAATTCGCTAATAAGGCTTAAGGGCCTTGATTAGTGTGCCAGGAGGGCAGGTTGGGATTTATGTGTGATTTTGTGAGTTAAATGCATGGTTATGATTTAAAGCATGTTATATGGCTATTTGTTTAACTGAGATGCATGGCTATGTTTTCTAGTATGCATGTAGGCCCGGATCGTGTTAGAAGGGCGTAATTGTAATATTTGGCCATGTTGGGCATAACTGTATTGATATGTGATAATTGTATTCTGTGAATTGTACCACGTGGGTGTGGTTTAATTATGGTGATGCACGTGCCGAGACGGTCCTAGAGAGCTAGTTAACTCAAGGGTCACAACGAGATTTCTATACCCAGCTCGGGAGGAGCCTAGGGGTACTTTGGGAATTTTATGGTTAAGTTGAGATTTAGCGGGTAATGGTTATTGGAGATTTAGTAACCTGGGTAACCATTAGTTACTGCTGTGGGTAACAAGTTTTAAGGTAAAAAGTGGTAGAAATGAAATAGAAATGAAAAGACTTAAGTGTCCTTTGAGGTTTAGCTAAGGAGGATTAGTAGGAAAGGGTAAAATGGTCATTTGGCAAGGGTTATAGAAATTTTGCAGCTGGGATTTAGGGGTATACGGTTTGGGCATTTATGTCACTTGAGGCTTGATAGAAATTGAAGAGAAGAAAGAGAAGGAGAAAGAAGTTAGGGCAAGAAGAAGAAGAGAAGGAGAAGTGGGAGTCTAGGAGGAGATCAAGGACTTTGTGTGGGTTCTCCATTTGAGGTAAGGGTTTTATACACATTTAAGTTTTGATTTGTAAAATCTAGAGCTTGAGTTAGTGAGTTTGAGTTTTTGGTTTGAGTTGCTGAAAATGGGAATCAAGGGGTGGATTCTTGAGTGTGTTGATGTTTTGGCCTTGTATCTAGTGCCTATAGGTTGTTAAGTTGTTCATATGAAGCTTGGAATTGAGTTTTGGGGTTTAGATATTGGTTTAGGGTGATTTGGAGAGGTTGAAGCTCGGGAAAACGCGAAGGAAAACCCAGAATTCTGGGTCTGCGAGGGCGTGCCGCGGCACGGGTTTTGCTTGCCGCGGCGGGGAGCCTCTGGTTCCTGGGTGCCGCGGCACAAGGCTAATTTCAGGATGGAATTTTTAGGCAATTTTAGGCCTTTGCTCCGGGAGTTCGGGGGATGTCTCCGGGGTGTTGTTTTAAGGTTTTAGAGGTCCCGAGAGTGCGGGATTGGTCCCGGGAAGTGGTTTTGGGTTGATTAGTATTGAGGGATGTTTCTTGTGTGTTGTGACTAGGTTGTTGGTGAGGCTCGTGCTAGAGGACCGTGCTCGCGGCTTTAGTGCATCAGGAGGCTCGGAATACAGGTAAGAAAACTATAACACCCGTAGGATAGGGCGTGGGCCCATAGTGTGATTGCCGGGCACGGCCCTATATTGCATGTTGCATGATGAGATGATTGCCGGGCATGGCCCTATATTGCATCACATGTTAGGGTGCAGATTTAAAATAAATTGGCATATGTTTGAATGTTGCTTGATTTATGTTATGTATGTTTGTAATGAAATGAACGGCAAGGGCCGAGTGTGGCGTAGGCCGGGTACGGCAGTGGAGCCGGAAGTAACACCTAGCACATGGGATGCTATAGTCAGGGCGGGGCCCGGTGGATACATGAGTTATCCTTACGGTGAGAACCGATACCCCAGGGCTTTGGTAAGGTTTCTGGGGCGGCATGGCCGTGTTTGCTTAGTCTAATGGTTGACTTGTTTATTTGTGGATTATCTGTTATGATAAACTGTATACATTGCATATGTTATGTTCTGCATGAGTTTTCTTGCTGGGCTTCGGCTCACGGGTGCTCTGTGTTGCAGGTAAGGGCAATGACTGAGTCAACCAACCATGAGTACGGAGAGCGTGAAGCGACGCGTACATGTTTGGCCTGCCCGACTGCTTTGGTTGGGGGTTTATTCGAAAATGGCTGTAATAATCTATGATTTTATGATTAATCAACTGTAAACTTATTTCAATATGTAAATAGTTTTCAAACCTTATTTTGGGATCCCAAGTGTTTAATACTAGAAGCTTTTTAATGAAACGTCGTATTTTCAAAGATTACAGCCCTAACTTTTAATTAGTCACACTTTTGTTTCAAAACCTCGGTTAGCGAGTTCATTGCACACTGTTTTGTCTTAAAACTCACTTAGTAACGGCTCTAAGGAAGTAGGGCGTTACAGTTTGAGAGACAAGAGGAACAAGATCCTGAGAAAGAGTGCCGACAAGTGCGCCGAAGACAAGTCGATCTTGGCGGAACCAAGTTAGAGCATCAGGATTGGCCGCCGTGACGTTATTGGTGGTAATATTAGCAGGAGGGGAAGGGAAAGTGCCATCAACATATTTATAGAGATCATGACCCAAAATTTGTGCTTGGAGTTGAGTTTTCCAGGCTAGATAGTTGGTAGATGTGAGTTTGATGGTATTGGGAAGGTGAAGAAGAATGAAAGGCTTGGTGGGATCTCCAGCATTGTTTAATTGATTGGTGGCCATAGTGATGAATTGAGAAAGACAAAGGAAAAAAAATTTAAAGATCAAAAGGCTCTGATACCATGTAAATATTGGAAGCAATTGATTTATTAATTGATGAAGAGCCTTTAAATAGGCGTGTACATTACAAGAGAGAAGAAACTAAAACTACTGATATATTCGAAATGTAAGGAAAATATTAACTAAGCTATTAACAAACAAATAACAATAAGATATGTATAAGAGAGATAAATAAGGAATACACAAAACTACTCTAGCTAAAGGTATGCTGCAGACTGTTACAGTTTGACTGATAACACCTGGCAGTATTATCCTTCTACACGAAGGACATGGAGATCTGAAGAAGAAGAAGGGGAGGAAGATGAAGAATAACTGAAGAAGGGGAAGAACCAAAGAACAAGAAGAGGCGCGTGACGGAGATCGCCGTCCATGAGCTCTGTCGTTGTGGCTTGACTCCCTCGCTGTGGCTTGCTAGTGCCGAGGAAACTTGTTGGTGCCGAGGAAGAAGAATAGGCTGTATGGGAAGGTGAGGGAGAGGGGGAGATATAGATCGAGGGAGAGAGAGAGGTCACATAGTTTTAGGATTTTTAATTTTTAATTTTTTTAAAAGTTAAAATCAGATTTAATATTTTTATTAAAAATATATTTTTATATAATTTTATTAAATTCAAAATTTATTTTTTAATTTAAAAAAAATAAAAATGTAGTTTAATCTGGCCTTACACGTGTCTCTAACAATACAGTAACGGAACCCTAAGTAATAGAATTAGACGGAATTACAGTTTTACTGACTTTGGATACTTTACTTGCTAAAAAAAAATTGGGTCCATGCCGTGTATTTTCCCCAAATATTAGGTACTTACATCGCAAATATCTCTTAGAGTTATTATACCAAGCAGAACAAGATTTGATTATATTAATATTAAATAACTATTTAAACCAAATATATCACCTATTTCACTTTAAAAAATTAAGCGTTAATCTATTTTACACTTTTTTGTATTTTTACGAGCTTCCAAATTTTCATTCATAGCTTATTGCTATGATGTCTAATTTTCATTTTTTTTTATATTATATATATATGGAAGACTTCTCAATGGTTATTACCCATAAATGGGTACTAACAATTACGATGATGTGACAACATATTTGGCTTGTATAACAAGTCACCAACAAGTAAATATTTTTTTTCTATATTAATTTCAAATTTGATTTTTTTTTGCCATAATTAATGGTGTTTTCAACCAATAAAAAACACTAGCTATATTTAGAAATTGACATATATTTGAAAAATGAAAAAGTTTACAATATCATATTTTCATAATAAATACACATTTTTCATCAGGTAACCCTTCCAAAAATTTGAAAAAATCAAAATTTATTTATAGAAATATTAATTAACAACTATAAATATGGACCATTGATCTTAATCCAATGGTTAATGTTAAAGTAACCATCCATGGGTAGTAACCATTAAGAGTGCACCCATATATATATATATACTAGTGAATGGCTCGTGCCTAAGGCAGGAGCAACCCATTGACAATGCTACTTTTCTCTTGCGTTTTGCTCCTTGTCAGAAGACTAAAAATAATTTCAAAATGAATGAGTAAAAAAATATATTTGCGTTTTGAATTTTTGTACGTGAAGAAAGTAAATAATAATATAAACAAATAATTCATAATTAATAATTAGTTTCTCTTGGGCTTGAAAATTGAATTGAATAAATTACTTATTGAATTTAAGTTATTATTATTATTATTATTATGTATTTTTCCACTCCTCTGGTTATCTGACCATTTTTCTTTGTTTAATAAATTCATGGTATGTGAAAAGATAACTTAGTTGTAAACTAATATTTTTCTAAATTTTTCATGAAACTATTTACAACCTCACAAATAGTTTACTAATTTGGAAGAAATAAAATGCCTCATTCTCCCATTAAAAAAATAGTAATGACTACATTGGAAATCAATAAATTATAGATATAATTATTCTTAAAAACTTTAATGAGGTGTAAAGTAAAACTTAAATGAGGAGATTCAATAGAAAAAAAAACTAACACACTTATTACATTAATATAGTCAATTTATTTAAATGATGAAAAAAGAACACATTTTAATTACTTAATTTAAAAAAAATACTATTAAAAAGAAACCTCGATACAAAATAAGAGAAGAAGGGAAATAAAAATAATAATGAAAAATAGAAATATTGGAATAAATTTTACTGAGTAATTAATTTAAGAAAAAACAAAAGTATACAATGATAGTATAAAAACATTACATGATGGATGATGGTTCTCCATAAAAAAAAAAACTTAACAAAACAATAAAATGTAACAAAAAATATAACAAGTAAATAATATTAATAATAAAAGATAAGTGTCAAATTTTTATTTATTCAATAAAAGACAAAATAATGTAATATATAGTGTCTATACGTGTGATAATTTTATAATTAAAGAAATATAAAAAAATAAAAATAAAAAACATAAAAGAAGGATGTGCAATTTATCACAAAAGATGTTGGTAGTGAAAATTCTATTGAACAAGCCCAAATTTGGGTTTATACATGTGTAGCAACTAATTACTTTGGCAACAAAAGCCTAATTGAAGCTATCACCTTGGCATTAAAATTTTATATTTTATATTGCTATAAAATATTAAAGATAGAAAATTTAATAAAGAGACAAAATAGAATCCAACATGTTATCTGTGTGTGTATATATATATATATATATAACACAAGAAATTAACTATTTCAAATTAATTTTTTATAATTGAAAAAAAGTTTCAAACTATTTTAGCATATATAACAAATATATATATAGTATAGATATATAGGAGATTAGTTGTAAAAACACATACCTTCCATTAAATTAGATCATGTTATAAAATCAAGATTTTAGAGAAACAAATAAATATATATCCTATTGTAAAGTTATAAAAATAATTTTACATATATAATTAAATGAGATTTATGAGCATATATATATATATACATATATTTTTTAGAATCAATTGAAAATCCATCAATTAAAAAAAATTGTGTAAATATAACACATGGTGAATGGTGTGTGGTGAATGGTGTGTGAATACTAAAGCAGGAAGAACCAGTAGAGAAACAGTCTAAAGTCTAAAGATAGTGAGATGAGAAATATATAGTTAATGAGATATATTAAAAACAAAATAAAATTTGGTGATAAATTACAATAAAGTCGCTAGAAGAGGCTGAAATAGATGGAATAAAAATACTCCAAGTAAGAATGTAGTATACATATATATATATATATATGATAAGATACAACTAATAATTATTTAATAATAAAACTGTTTAATAATATATATTTCTTAAATTAGTAAAAAAATGGTGAAAGAAATCAGCAGAAAAAATGAGTAAATAATGAATATGTGAGCCCAAATGACTGCTACTGTCACATCAGCCTGTCTCTTGTCACATCAGCCTGTCTCTTGCGATTCCATGTGGATCGGGATATAATTCAATCGGGATGTCTAGCTTTTTTTCTTCTATTAGTATTGAATCTTTGATGACATCTGATAACTTAATTATTACGCCTACCTTATAACGTAATAGTACTAGCACCGAGTGATCTAAATTGTTGGATTGTAACCGTCCTGTGTGGATATATATATAAATATTTATTTGGACAATTTTTTTACAGACCTTTGCTTACAAGTGGTAACATTTTCAGTATTTTTGGATTTATGATTAGTTTTTTGTGCGATTTTTTTATAGCTATATATATTGTAGTTATTTAGAATATTTATAAATTTTAAAAAAATTCTAAATAATTTACCATACTAAATACTAGATTTAAATATGTTACTTTATACGTGCATAAAAAAAATTAGTCACGCGTGCAATAACACGTTTGAAGTTAATTTTTGGTATTATAAACTATTTAGAATTTTTTGAAAATTTACAAGATGCTCTAAATAACTACAATATACACAGTTATAAAAAAAATCACGCTAAAAACTGTTCACGGATAAAAATATTGAAAATCCTACCCATAAGACTTAAATAAAGCATTCCCCAATATTTATATCATGTGTCTATTTATATAGATGAGGAAGGTCGTGCCCCACCTACTTTCTACTGCTATATAATATAACCTGTCTTGATCTTCCAAGGTTCAACTAAAATGATTTTGAGTATTTTCATTGGCCAAACAGACTTTTTGGTATTGTTTTCTGTTTTTTGTTTTCAAAGTTGTGTTCTCAGAAATAAGAACAGAAACTGTTTTTGTAGTTTTCAAAAAACAAGAGGTGTTTGGTTAATGTTTTCTAAATATAATTTTTTAGTTTTATTTTTTTAAAATCTTAAATAAAATATTAACAAATATATTTACAACGAAAAAAATATTTTAAAAGTTTGTAATAAATAATGAGATAAAATAATTTGAAAAAAAAATGATGAAAAATAAGAAATGAGAAAGTAAGGAGAGAAAATTTGAAGAAATAGAAATTGAGAAGAGAGAAATTGATCCAAGAAAAAATGAGAAAGAATGTGATGAGAAAGAAAATGATGTGAGAGAGAGAAAATGATGTGAGAGAAACCGAAAAGATAGAAACTAATGAGAGAAAAAATTATGTGATAATAAATGATATTAAATAATAATAAATAAATAAATGATATGAGAAAAAAAATAAACAAATTTTTTTTGAGAATAACAGAAAACAATTTTTTATTGTTCTCAAAATTTTTTATATTTTGTAATTTTATTTTTAAAAATTATTTTCTGAAAACAAAGTCAAACCGCTCAACTTGTTTTCAAAAAACTATTTTTAGGTTTTAAAAACAAAAAAACATTTTTTTAGCTAAGGTGCCAAACACCCTTTAGTTTTCCTTTCCTCTATAATCTTCCTGCTTTCTTGTTAGACTTTTTAGTAGAGAAAGAATGAAAGAAAGACTATTGGGAAATTCAACTGTTGATGAGGATGAGGCGAAGCCCAAAGAAGATGTTCATGGGCATGGACATGATGATGGCAACTCTGCTACTCCTGTTGTTGTTCTCAGCACCATGGTCGCCGTCTGTGGAGCTCTTGCCAATGGCTGCATGGTAAAGTACAATAACATAGTTCACATTTCTCATGTTTTGCTTCTAGTAACACCTCCTTTGACCTGATAATTAAGGTTCAATGATCATTTATAGTGACCTACTTCCTGTTACTCGAGAAACAAGTTACATAAACAAAGAGTTATTATTATGATTGGCCTTGCAGTCTGGATATTCCTCACCTGCTCAATCTGGAATCATGGAAGACTTGGGCCTCTCTATTGCAGATGTATGTATCCAATTCATTGAAGATCCTTACTTTTGATAAAGCTTTTAGCCCTTTATTGACAACCTTTCTATGATGTGCAGTACTCAGTTTTTGGTTCAATAATGACGCTTGGAGGTATGGTAGGAGGACTAGTAAATGGGATATTAGCCGATCTCATAGGACGCAAAGCTGTAATAATTTTCTCTAAGCCCTTTATTCTAGCTTTTTCTTTGTTTATCATTTCTCGTAGAAGCCCAACTTCATCCTTTAAAATACCACTCCAAAACACACATTTTTCTATTTTACATCTAGGTTTTACATTATATCATACATCAAATTCTCTATATATTTCTCTACATTATTTAAATATTATATTTTTAAACATATTTTATTAATTAAAATAAAATAAAATAATTAAAAAAGAAAGAAAAATAATAAATATACACTAAATGCGAGAGAGAAAGCTTATAAAGAAAAATAATAATATTAAAATATTATATAAAAAAATATGTAAATGTTTTGTAAATATAGATATAGATTAATTGAAGTTTGTGCATAACTATTATAAATATATATATAAAAGTATTTTTGTGAGTTTTAGCTACATATTATAGAGAAAATGTATTACAAAATACATCACCAAAATATATAATTTATCTCAAACTTTTACATTATACCCAACTTCTCTATTTTTTCTCTATATCATTTAAATATTATATTTTAAAAAAAATATTTTATTCATTTTAAGAAATAAAATAATTAAATATAATAGTATCACAGTTATATATATATATATATACAAAAGTTTATAAAAAAATAATAAAATATTTATATCTTGATGAATAGTGTTTCACTACATATAGAGAAATATTATTCATTTAAGTAAAAAAAATATAAATTTACATCACTAATTGGAAGACTATTTAACCATTTTTTCTCTATATTATAAAAAATTAGACATTTTAGCTCCTCCGTTGGGATTGCTCTAAGCAAAATCTGTAATTTGTAATTATTTTTTGGCGCAGACAATGTGGTTCTCTGAAGGATTAATCACTGCAGGTTGGCTTTCTATAGCATTTGGAAAGGTAACACTCTTCCTCCTCCTCCTCCTCAAAATACCTAATACCTCTGATTCTTTCTCATTTAGTTTTGTAGTTAAAATTTCAAACTTAGCATGAGATTCAACCAGGTTTTACAAACATATTACAAAGTCATTCAAATCAAATACTTATTGGCAGCAAGTGTCATCAGTACTATAACACTTTTTAAAATCATCTCTTGTATTAGAATGCTTGGTGGCTGGACCTTGGAAGATTGTTACTTGGCTTTGGACATATGCTTAATAGCTACACGGTAATTTCCTTGATGACTTATCATTTATGTTATTTTCTTCTTAATTGCTTACATATTTATACATAATAATTAGCTAATGAATGCCTGTTAGCTCTACAGGTACCTGTATACATAGCTGAAATAGCCCCCAAGAGCATTCGGGGAAGTCTTGCTTCTTCAAACCAGGTACTAAGTTGGACCTTATGACAGCTAAAAGAAAGACTCAACTCCATAGCCCTTAAAAAAGCTCCATACTTTCATTGATATTACATTTTGTTCAAATGTGCAGTTAATGATTTGTTTTGGGATTTCTTTTATGTACTTCATTGGGAATGTTGTTAGCTGGCGAACCTTGGCTATTATCGGTAAACCATATTTTGTTTAGCTTTACTTCATCTGTACAATAACAATGGCAGATTACAAGTTCCTCAAGGTCTCTGCAATTAACATCTCTGTTACAAAAACCCTTGTTCAGTACGAAAATTCTCTAGCTGTTCCTACAAGCCTTAAGAGCTGAATTTAAGTAACTCAAGGTTACTCCAAGAATGTTGACTTGTGTTACAAGAATTAACTCTACAATATGAATTGAGTTTGCTCTTCCTTTTTCATAATTTTGCTGTTTTTCTTTGCTAATTGATTTTGTTTTCAGGCGTTCTTCCAGCTGTATTGCATATTTTAGGATTGTTCTTTGTTCCCGAATCTCCAAGGTGGCTGGTAAGTCAAAAAAAAAAAAAGAAAGCAGAGGAAGAACCTTACATATATTCTTATGAATTCAGCAGATTTTTTTTTTTACATTATTTTCTGTTTATATCATATTTGTTTTTAAATCATTTCAGTAAGATGAGTAAATATTATTTTTTCTCTCCTTTCTGTCATTTTTTTCTTACTTATTAAAGCATGCATATACCAGTGAAGAGAAGAGTTAAATTCAGAATCTTCAAATAACTGTAATCAACAGGCAAAAGTCAGTAAACACAAAGAGCTTAAAGCTGCATTACAGAGCCTTAGGGGGGAAATTGCTGATGTCTCTGGAGAAGCCGCTGAAATTATAGTAAGTCCTTCATCTTAATATCATTAGACAGCAGTTTCAAACAAACTAGTGGGAAATTGTTTATTATTTCTATTTACTAAGCTGAAGCATTGTTTTGGAAAAAAAAATTAAATGAGCAACATGGTGCCCCAATGTTGTGGCAGGAATATACAGAGACTTCTCAGCAAAACTCAGAAAGGATTCTAGATTTATTCCAGTGGAGACATGCTCATCCACTCATTGTGAGCATCCTTTTACAAATTATCAAAGTTTGTTGGAGATATAATCTTTTCATGAGGTGCCTGAACTTCTTTTCCCACATAATTGGGTTAGGTTGGAGTTGGGCTGGTGGTACTGCAACAACTTGGGGGGAACCACGCGATTCTTTTCTACTCTAGCTCTATTTTCTCGAATGCTGGTATGTAAAATCCTTTAGTTCAGCTGCAACAATTTAATTATAAAATACACATTAAACATCATAGAAGTTGAATCTCTATCTTTAACAGGCTTTTCAAGTAGTGTTGGAACTATTTCAATGGCTACTATCCAGGTACATGGGTTTTATTCATAATATCTTTGGATTCATGGGCATGGAAAATTATGCAACACATATCTCAAGTTTACATGTGTTCAATTGCAGTTGCCTGCTATTGCACTGAGTGTTCTCATGACTGATAAATGGGGAAGACGACCACTTCTAATGGTAAAAATAACATCAAACTTGTTTTCCTTGAATGTTCTCATATACTATCTAAATTGATAGCCATGTTTCTCCAATGAGTGCAGTTTTCTGCAGCCGGAACATGCTTGAGTTCCCTTCTTCTAGCCCTGTCATTCTTATTTCAGGTATTTCAAAAAACCTTAAACTTGTGGAATATGCTTTATTGACAAGCGATCATTCTCTAATGCTTTAGTTTCTTTCTTTTGTACAGGGTTTCCAGAACATGCACCACATCACTCCCATATTAGTGTATATTGCAATAATGGTATAAATTATACACTCATTCATGACATATTAAGCAATTATTTTAGAATTTATGACAGATTGAGATTGTTATTGCATTCAGGGTTATAGTATAGCATTTGTAATGGGCATGGCAGGATTACCCTGGGTTATAATGTCAGAGGTAAAGTATCTTTTTGCCCTTATATATCTTCCGCTTTGAAAATTTAGTAGAAAAAAGCATGAGATGATGAAAAAGTATTACCTTCATTGTTGATCATACAAATGAGTTTTGCCATGATCAGATATTTCCTATAAATGTTAAGGGTTCGGCTGGAAGCCTTATGACATTGACAAGTTCCTTATGTTCCTGGATGGTTACCTATAGTTTCAATTTTTCTATGGCGTGGAGCTCCTCAGGTACAGCTACTAAAGCAGTCACTCGAGTGTATCTTTTCAATGTTCTTTCTTTGGCACATGCATTAACTTGTAATCTAAGCTACTGCAGGAACCTTTTTCATATATGGAGCCATCTGCGGCTTAACTGTTCTATTCATTGCAAAGCTTGTGCCGGAGACTAAAGGGCGAACGTTAGAAGAGATACAAGCTTCAATCACACACTCTAGTCCATATAATTCAGAAACGTAGAAGTTGTTTATTCTGGTTTGACTGTTGTGTGTGGTTGAATGTATAGTGTTATATTATTTTATAATATAATGTAATATTATATTATTTTATAATATAATGCTTTAGATTAAATAAATGTGACAAAGAGTGTCACATATTGTAACATATAATAGAGAGTTACAATATTTAGATATATGAGAAATATCCAAATATGTAACATATTTGGTGTTACAAATTCAGCTACAAAATTGTAACCTCCAAATATTACCTTCTATTGTGTAAATTTGTTGTTACACAATATTGAGATGAATTTCTTAAAGTCATATGTGAAATGGTTGTTAGAGATATGATTTTAACCCCAATAATGTGTTTTGGGGGTTACAAAATCAATTGGGAGGGTGTTGGAACCGTTTGGGAAAACAGCACAAAAATATGTGCAGTCGCGGCCTGTGGGATAGAGAGTAGTGGCCGTGGCCATTGATGTCCCTGGGCGCGGCCACATGTGCATTTTCTGACCAAATATTTTCAGTTTTTTCCAATCTTTTTGAACGGTTTCAAAAATCCAAATAACTCCCGAATCTCATTTGGGCGCAGCCACAGGTGCATTTTCTGACAAAATATTTTCAGTTTTTTCCAATCTTTTTTAATGGTTCCAACTTCCAAAAATCTAAATAACTTCCAAAACTCATTTTTAATTCCATAAACATTCAATTAATCATTGGTAACAGCCATAAGGTAGGTGAAATTTGAAATTCAAAGGGTGTTTCTAAACTCTATAAATATGAGCCTATTGCTCACTTGTAAGACACAATTTTTCTATCCACTAGAGTACTTGGCTAGAAACGCCTAGAGGCTTGATTATTCTAGAAAGCATTTCCAAAATCTGTGAGAGATCCCTTAGTGCTTGAGTTAGGGGGAAATAAGCTTTTTGATAAAGGTTTCAAACTTTGTTCAAGTTGGTAATCCCCAACACTCTTCACTTTGGCAGTGTGAGTCAGAGTTGTTTGTCTTTTGTTTCTTGTTATTCTCTTTTATTCTACTGCTTTTCATCTTCATATTCTTCTTCTCCATTTACTTATATTTCTTGTTTAGAGTTGCAATCTTTTCTTTTCTTTTGTTACAAACACTTTTGCTTTATTTGTATATTTTGCTTAGAGTTGTATTTTATCATTCTCTTCTTCTAATTCTTCTCTTATTTATTTGTATTTTCAGTTATAGAGTTGTGACACTATTTAATCAATCTAAAGTTTATTTGTAACATTTTGTCTAGAGTTGTATTTTCTTACCAATTTCCATTGAGGCAAATATATTTTTCCTAACATTCAAAAGCTTACCATTAGTTTGTTTCAATGGAAGGTGAGACCATCAAGATTATGAATCAAGATCTAGTGAGGTTGGATATGTTTGATGGGTCCAATTTCACTAGATGACAAGACAATGTGAGATTCCTTTTGACCACCCTCAAAATCGCCTACATTCTAGAGTCCACTCTAGAACCTCTCCCAACACCATTCGACAGGACACTCCCGAGGAGGTGGAGAAAAGAAGGAAGAGAGAGGAAGACAATCTCCTTTCTAGGGGTCATATTTTCAACGCGCTTTTCGATAGGCTCTATGACCTCTACACCGAGAACAAATCGGCAAAGGAGATATGGGATGCACTTGAGACAAAATTCAAGGCGGAAGAGGAAGATACCAAAAAGTTTTTGATATCTCAATACTTTGATTTCAATTTTTTTGGTGATAAACCTATTCTTCATCAAATACATGAATTGCAAATAATTGTTAACAAATTGATAGTGTTAAAGATTGAGCTTCTCGAGGCCTTTCAAGTTGGTGCTATAGTGGCTAAACTACCACCAACTTGGAAGAGCTATAGGAAAAGAATCCTTCGTAAAAATGAAGATTATTCTTTGGAGGAAATCCAAAAGCATATTCGAATCGAGGAGGAATCAGTATGTAGAGATAAACTTGTGGGAGGGGTCTAATGGAGAGACTTCCAAAGCAAATGCGGTGTCACAACCAAAACATCCCAAAAACAAAGGGAAAAAGGGTAACGAGAAATCCTTGGGTCCAAGAACCAACTCAGACAATTTTAAGGGAGAGAAATGTCTTGCTTTGTATGTGGGAAAAATGGTCACTGTGCTAGAGAGTGTAGGCATAGACAAGACCAACAAGGACCTGAGGTGAACGCAACTCAAGAGGAAAACATAGTTGCTACCCTTAGTGAGGTGAATGCGGTCCAAGGCAAGGTGAAATGGTGGTGGTATGATACATGTGTCATCGTCCGTGTCACCTATGACAAATCATTGTTCAAGACCTTTGAAGAGTCAAAGGGCAACCATGAAATTCAAATGGGCAATGAGGGCAAATCCATGGTACTTGGCAAATTTACCATTGAAGTCTTTTTCACCTCCGGCAAGAAAGTTACATTAGTGAATACACTTTATGTTCCCGAAATGAGTAGAAACTTGGTAAATGGTGATTTGCTTGGCAAGCCCGGCATTAAAGCCGTTTTTGAGTCCGGTAAAATTATTCTTACCAAATCAAATGTATTTTTGGGAAAGGGGTACTTTTGTGAGGGTATGGTTAAATTGTGCACCAATGATGTAACTTTCAATGTTATCAATAAAAATGCTAATTCCGTCTATATAGTTGAGTATGATTCTTTATTTTTGTGGCATCTTAGACTATCTCACATAGGTTTCTCAACCATGAAAAAGAGTAGTAAAATGTGGTATGATTGCATGCAATATTAAAAACTATGGTAAATGTGAAACATGTGTTAAGGCAAAAATGATTAAGAAACAATTTCCTAGTGTAGAAAGATCATCTAATTTACTAGATTTAATCCATAGTTATCTTTGTGAATTAAATGGTGTTTTGACTAGAGGTGGTAAAATGTATTTTCTTACTTTTATAGATGATTTTAGTAGATATACCTATGTGTTTCTTTTAAAGCATAAAGATGAAACTTTTGATGCTTTTAAATTATATAAATTAGAAGTTGAAAATCAACTAAATAAAAAGATGAAGGTGCTAAGAAGTGATAGAGGAGGAGAGTACTTCTCTAATGAATTCAATACATTTTGTTAAGAAAATGGTATAATTCATGAGTGCACCACACCTTATACACCACAACACAATGGTGTTGCTGAAAGGAAAAATAGGGCTTATTTAGAGATGATAAATTCCATGTTAGTGTTTTCTAAGTTGAATTTCAACTTATGGGGTGAAGTGTTATTAACCGCTTGTCACATTCTTAATTGAATACCGATGAAGAAAAATGAGATATCTCCATATGCGTTATAAAAAGGAAGAAAACCCAACATAAGGTACTTCAAAGTGTGGGGGTGTCTTGCATATTGCAAGAAAAACGAACCTAATAGAACAAAGGTAGGTTCAAGAGCCATAAAGTGTGCTTTTGTTGGTTATGCCAACTGTTATCCCCGTTTCCTGCCGTGGGCCAAGGACCGCGTTCCAGGCCCATGAGTCGGCCAATTGAGGGTGGGCCTAGCCCAGGCCCGTTTGGCAAGGAGTATAATGGATATCAACAGCCCAATTCTGGGCGAGGCCCGAAAGGTGCCCGAGGAGTATTGTCCGGGACGGTCATCCGGGAGACGGTGCGACTGGCTGGGGGTAACAGTCAGGATTGACGCGAACGGTCCCGAAGCCTGGTAAACGATTCGGGCTCCTGGTAGATGGTCCGGGCCCACGGTAAACGGTACGGGATCTCGACGAACGGAGAGGGACTTGGGTAAACGAACCCAAGTCGGGTCCTCAAGGTTGGCAGGATAAAGCATCCGTGACCCTGTCTTCGCCCCATGAAGCGTGGGAGTTGTCCCCACGTTTCACCTGTAGAAAAGGCCACCTCGGGATTGTATGCCACTGGTTCAGACTTGTGCCGCCACTGCTCTGAACCGATCTTGTCCCCTGAATCTGCCTCGTAACTCGAGATGCCCAGACCAAAGCTCCAATTTTTCGGATGATAGATATGGTTTGGGCTGGCCCAATGAGCTCAAGTTAATGTTTTTCTTTTATGTTTCAAATCCTCTATATTGGGCTTCCGGTAGAGAAGCCAGTAGTATTTATACCCTTATTGGGCCCGGGTCAGCCCGGCCCACGCCCAGTGCGCCTGTGAACCTATAAATACATGTAACAGAGCACTGAAGAAGGGACCTCTCTTTAGCGTGTATACAGTTATTCTGCTGAAACTGAGAGAAAACTCCATTGTTATAGATTCTCTAAGCTCTAATACAACTGTCTCATGGACTAAGGCTCATTAACGCCCCAACCACACAAAAATCTTGCTTATAACTTCTAAATTCTTCCTCTTTAATCTCTCTTATCTATTATTATTGTAGTTTCCGAAAAACTCAGTAAACATTTTGGTGCTTTCAACGAGAGCCTGAGAAAGCTAGCGTTGACATCAAACCTCTACAACTATGGTGAATACAAGACATACCACTTTCGACCCTACTAACCCAGAACAGGGCAATGAAGAGCCATTGCCCACCCAACCTCTTCCTCAAAGTCCACTTGAAGACACTCCTCATCGGATGTCCCAGCCTGACGAGTCGCAGAACTACGAAGGTGGGACGGAGTACGAGGAGGACTATTACGAGGAAGAGGAGGGGAATGAGGGGGAGTACCATGACGAAGCTGAGAATCCCAAGATTCCAGGAGGAGTGGACCCCAACCAGGAGGATCTGGAAGTGACTACACTGAGGCAACAAGTTCTGGACCAGGAAGCCAGGATTGCTGAGCAGGCGGAGGCATCTCGGCGGATGCAAGAGTCCCTCCAAGCCTTGTAGGCTTTCATAGCCGCACAGGGTCCGACATCCAATCCCCCAGCTGGCCCACCTCCGGGAGAGAAACAACCCGCTCCGCAGGCCAGAACCAGAGCCCCTGAAGATGCGAGGCCGGTCCTTTCTCTGGGACAGGCTCCTGAGCAAGGCTCAGAAAACCTGGACCGAGAGAAGAAGAAGGCCAGGGAAAACACCCAGGGGTAAAACCCCCCTGTCCAGAGACCCGGGACCTGTCCCCGGCCGCTCCCTAGGAAAGAGAAGGTGCACCCCGTCCCAGGACAGGGCCGTCCGACCAATCTGCAGGGGATGCGGCCGCAGGGTACTAGGCCCCGGTATGCCCCAGGGAAAGCCAGAAGAGAAAGGTCTTTGCATCCCAGCGCTTCAGTGAACAAAAATCGATGGGAGCGCCTGCATAACGAGGAGCATCACGCCCTCAGTTCTGGGGACGACACGTTCCGGGTGGACCTGCGCGATAAGCTGAATGCTCGGAAGGAGCGGGCCCGTAAGGAAAAGATCCGCCCCCGAGGTGGCGACATTAGGAACAACATCAACGATAGGAGGAACGAGAGGGTTCCTCTAGAGGATGGCGTGGCCAGGCAGCTCATGGAGCAGCTGGTCGCCTTGAAAAAAGTCACGGACTGCTTGGTTTGCAAACAAGAAGGAGCGGACACCAACTCCAACGAGGAGGACAAAGAGCCATGTGCGAGGCACATTCTGGACACTGTGCTCCCCAAGGGATTCAAGATGCCGAGTCTCACTGCCTACACTGGGAACACCGACCCCAGGAATCATCTGTCTTAGTACAATCGACTTATGACCGTGGCCCATATTAGCGATGATGGCAAGTGCCTCTGTTTTTCGATCACTCTAGGCGACCCCGCAGAGAAGTGGTGGAAGAGACTCAAGCCAGGATCCATCCAATCCTGGTCAGGGCTACAGTTGGCGTTTCGCAAACAGTTTGTGGCCTCCATGAGAATGGACATGCAGATCAATGCCCTCGCCAACCTTAAACAGCTCCCCGCGGAGACTCTGAGGGCCTACATCCAGCGTTTCACCGAAGAGGCCTCCAAGACCACGGTGGATGATGGGAAGCGCCTGGTGGCATTGCAATCCGGGATCCGGGCCGGGTTCCCCCTCTGGGATGACATGAAACGTAGCAAGGCGGCTACCCTAGAGGAATTTATAAGGAGGGCCCAGGGATTCATCAACTGGGAGGAGGCTCAGATCCAGGCGTTCAAGTGGCAGCCGACACCTCAGCCCAATGCCCAGGCATTCCTGGGTTACGGGGTATAGTTCCCGGCACAGCCTTACGTCACTCCCCCGATTGCCCTAAGATCGGCGGCTATGCCCGGGGTGACCTTCACCATGCCAACAGTGTACGGTCCTGCCTCTTCGGGATACTCCCCTGTCCAGTCCGCCCATTTTTCCAGATATGGAGCCACACCGGGACCAATTAAAGTCAGGAATAATCTAGTCCAGGCCGTTGGAACCTGGACCAAACACTTAGCTCATTCAGGCACGGTAGTGAAACACTTAGTGAAAGATTAGCGGGTGAAAACGAGAGAGTAATAGGCAAAAAATAAAGTGGATAAAACACAAAAAATTGTCTTGGACGCATACGCGTTCGTAAAAATATTGTTACAAAATAAGAAAAAAAAAAGTGAAGATCTGGGTCTAGGCTTCGCCAGGTCCTGGTACCCCCAGGACGTCTCCGTCCGCCTCCTCATCATCCAGGGGCTCCGCGTCAGCCTTATCCTTGGCCTCAAATTCGGCTCTCTTCGAATCAGGGTCAGGATAAACCAGGAGGTTCATGTTCTTGTCCCGGAGCCAGGCCATGTAGATGGCCTCTTCGAAGGTGACGTGCACCAAATCATCCGCCTGCTCTTTTTGCGGTGGGTCTCCTCGTGCGCCTTCACCTCCTTGTGAAGCAAGCCGTCCAGGTCATGGATCCGGGCCTCCAAGCCTTTGACCCTCTCCCGGTCCTGGATGGACAGTGTCGCGGCCGCCTCATGTGCGGCCTTTACTCGGAGAAGCTCCGCCTCTAGAATGGCTATCTTCTCACCAGCCTCGGCTTCTTTCCGGGACATAGCCTCTTCAAGCTAGAAAGTGACCCGGTCGAACTCCGCGCGGTCTGCTTCGGCTTGAGCAACCGTTTTGGCCAAGGACTCCTTGGACTGGGCTGTCTCCCTGGTCAAGGCCTCCTTGGCGGCTTCTCTTTGATTCATGACCGCCTCCAGCTCCAGCTGGAGCGTCTCCATCTTCATGGCCGCCTCGGCCACCAGGTCGACATTTCGATGGGATAATAGAGCATCCTAGAACAAAGCAAAGTTAGAAGATCCCTTACTGAACAAGGAAAAGGAGAAAGAGAAGATGCAAAGCAAACTTACAGCGGTGGCTTGGTGGCGGAGAGCTTGGGAAATGAACAGCATGTCTGAGTTGGCGATGGTGGCATATCGCTTCAATTGGAGATTGGACATGGTGTTCCCCACTTGATCCAGCAGATCCGTAGCGAACGGGGCTGTGTCCTGCCCCAGCTTGGGGCAGAAACCCGTCTCGGCAGCTGGCCGATCCACGATCGGCTGAGGGGCACTGAAAGCCGCCGGACGATCAGGGAATTCAACCTGATGACGAATCGTCAGGGCCCGGTAGACCTCATCCCTCCTTTCCCGGCCACTCTCTTAGGTCCGGGAAATAAGCTTGGACTACTCATCCCGCAAGACAGCCTCCCCCTCCTCAGGTAAGGCCGGATGGACGGGAAGAGCCGGTGCTGCCGGAAGGGCCTTAGCGGCAAGGCGGCTCTCCCCGGATAACTCCCCAGCCAAACCAGCCCGCCTTATCCCGACCCTTTTATTTCCGGGTTCTGCCTCCGCCGCGCCTAACTCCGCGGCTCTTTTCCCGGAGCTCTGGCTTACCACTGGGTCCAACTCCAGATCGATCACCGGGGGGTGAAACGGGAAGGTCGGGGACAGTGGCCGGGTCAACGGCCGTGATCGGAACCACGGCCAGGGCAGCCTGGCTGGGTCGAGGCTCCGACCCTAGCATTTCCTTGCTATGATGGAGCTCCAGCCCTGACGCCTCCTTGGACGCTTTCTTGGCAGCCTTCCTGGCCGCGGCCCTCGCCCTGGCAGCCCGGTTCTCGAGGAGCTGCTTCATTTCGTCCACGGGGTCGGACATGTCGAAATCTTCTGAAACAAACACAAATAAAAATAGTCAGTACCATTAACAAGCAAACAAGGAAGTCAAGACTAAGAGTGACCCGAGACGAACCCTTATCTAGGCCCCCGACATGACTCAATTCATCTAACGCGAAAGAGTAGACTCAGTCCCCCATGTCGTCCGGGTGTAGAAAATTCCCGCACTGGAGGAACCCGGACAAGTACATGAGAATTTCCGAGCCTACGGGAACGGGAGATGAAGGTCTCGTTTCCCCATCGGCCTCGAACGCGGGGCCTCGGTGTGCTAGCCTATCCCTAGCTAAGTCCCCAACTTGGGGAGCATAAGTCAAAATCATAGGTGAGTTACCTCGCCCTGATACGCTAGCCCCAGCGGTCCCCGTGTTCGGTAGTGCCTCGTCGAAGAGGGCTTCCAGCTCCTCGGAGGTGGCCGCCTCCCTCGACTGAGCTAGGTCCCTCTTTCGCTTGGCCGCGTCCGCGAGCACCACAACCTCTATGGCCCTGATGTGATCTAGGGCCAGCTGCTCCCTCAAAGCAGGATCTTTCTCACATTGTATCCCCTGGAGGCTTGAGGCGTGGATCGTTTGGTGGGCTGCGAGCATTCCGATCAATCGGAGGTTGTCAGTGTTGACATAACCCCCCACATCTAGATCCTACGCGCTTAGCTCGGAGTAGAGCTTCTTCCGATCCAAGATGAACTGGGTGAGGGGAGTCTGGGCGAAGGGTCTTGCCACCCGAGGTGATGTGGTGAGAATAAATGAAAAAGAGAACAAAGACAATATAAAGGATCGGGAAACCACTTACCCACTCATTGGAAGTCCAGCGTCAGTGTGGGGTTCTTCTCTATGAGAAACCCGAACGTCATGAACCAGTAGTGTCGGACGTCCAGGGGATGCTTCCAGGTGCTTGTAGGAGCAGGGTAATTGCCCCGCGGTTTGAGCCTGTAGAAGCCGTCCAGGGTCTTGTCCTTGGCACTGACCTGCGGCTCCATCTTGTAGAAGTACAAGATCTCTGCGGGGGTCGGCTCCGAGATCTCCCTCGCGGCGCAGAAGACGCGCCATCCCGCAAGCAATCGGTAAGCTTGGGGAAGAAGCTGGAAAGGCGTGATCCCCACGAACGTTAGGAATCACACGAAATAATCATGGAGCAGGAGTGTAGCTCCCGCACTAATATGGCCTACGCTCCAGGCCCCAAACTCATTCACGGAGATGTGGGCCCGCTCCTCTTTCCTGGCCAGGCGGTTATGGAAGAGTCTGAGAGTTGACTCTACGCCCAAGCGCGCTTCCAGGGCGTACAACATCCGATAGTTCCGGAACAAGTTTGGTATTGTACGCCCTAATTATCCACGGGCTATTAGCGAGCTGAGGTATGACATAATTATTTATCAGCCACGTGGATGACACGTACCCGGAGCTACCGTTACCAGCTCCCACCTCTTTAACTCGAGGTAACCAAAGGCTTACTAAGGTTACTAAGGGATCAGGTCAGAAGTTTGGACACCGCAGGCTAAGAAGACCTCCAGTTCGAGGTACGAGCTTGAGTTGGCAGCTGTGACCCCTTATAAAGTCAACCACGCAATATAAACGTGCATATATTAGACATCACGTGTCTGATATATCCCTGAATTCTCGGGCACGCAGCCTAAACGTGCGTGTTCTGGCACCCACGACTGGGTTGGGTCGTGCGACCCATTATCCCCCTTACCTATTGATTAGACCACACTTCATTTGTCAGGTTTTAGGAATTAATCATGAATGTCACAGAAGTGACATGATGGGTAAGAAGGTCACGGGATGGTCCCCCTTGCCAACCCCCAGGTGCCCTCTTCTATAAATATGGAGACCCTGGGAGTTGCAAAAGGTTGGATTCTATTGTGTAAAGAAATACTCTGTAAAGAATACCAGAAAACTAGCAATAATATTGGCTGGTGGAGTAGAAGGATTTTACCCTTTGAACCACCTAAAAAAGTATTCGTATCACCATTTTATTTCAAGATCATTCATCTGTTACGGTTCATTACTTGGCACTAATCCCATTCTCTTATTCTATTAATTACCTGTTGGCGAAGAACTGCGTCAACAATTTGGTGCTTTCATTGAGAGCTTGTTAGATTGATGCTATCGCAAATACCCAACCATGGTGGTCACTCGCTCGAGACATGGTAACGAGGCGGACCAACATGATGGGCAGGAGGCCTATCATGCCGCCATTTCCGATGATCAGAACCCTGAGATTCAACAGTGGCCGGGCAAGCAGCCAATAGGCCAGGATGACACTGGAAGTTCGGCACCCCGGCCACCTAATCCGAACCCATATTTATACACGGTGGTGGAGATGGAGAATGCACAACTGAGGAGTCAGCTGGCGATAGCTAACCAGCAAATTCGAGAGGTGTTGGCCTGACTACCCCCTCTTACAACCGACGGTAACGTCGGAAAGAGGCAAGGTGAGACTCATAAGTCCCGCCAGGGTAATCGGTCCAGGCCTAGCCGGTCGATCAGACCACCGACATCAAACTCTACTCCCACATCGCACCACTGGGAGACCACTCTTGAGGAACCACCTAGGGCCGGCAACAGTATAGCTGATTGGTCCGGACCTCAACTCCCAGCTCACTTCTACCCTCGAGTGTGCCCAGGAGGGCAAGAGGGAATTCTCGAAGGAGATCTGGGGAGGGCTCACAGCGACAGCCCGCCCCAGCCAACCGTCCGGTGCCTCACTCAGACAGCTGAGCACAGGACCCGGCGGAGGGTAGAGCGGAGCGACCCCTACCTAACCTAATTCGCCCTGACGGGACCAGGATTGCATCCCCAGTCAGGCATCCTCCTTCACCGATAAGATACCCATCTCCTCCTCGGCCGGTCCGAGATATTCCAACTTATGGGAGTAGTAGGAGAAATCCACCTTCCATAGGGCCTTCCCATCGTAGCAGGGCGCCTAGAGAAGTCCAAAATCCTCCTCCCCAAAGGCGGGCTCCGAGCTTCTCAAATGGGAGCTATTAGACCGGAAGCCGTCGAAGTGACCTTTCTGGCGGAGACCTGCGCCAACGCTTGAGCTCGGCGCAGAGTCCTCAAGCCACCCCGAGGGACGACCTCCGAGATCGTCTAAACTATCAAAGAGGAAACCCGGTGGGAAACGGCAGCCGTGCTCGCCCAAGGGAAGACCTGTCCGAGGTACGCGACAGCGGGAACGTCCCATATAACCTATCTCAAGATAGGAGGGACAATAACCCACCAAACGCGTACAATGGATCCAGAGTTGTGGAACAACCCTGGAACAACCAAGGAAATCAGGACAAAACCCTTGAGCTCCTGGCTCAGATGGAGGAGCTGATGAGGAAGCTCCTATCAGAAAAAGAAAAAGACGAATATGATTCGGGGGATGAACTTGAGCTTTTCGCCCCCAGCATAGCAGCAACAGCCTATCCACCTGGTTTCCGTATGCCGCACTTGTCCAAATTCAACGAAGACGGGGAACCGTCAGATCATCTGGGTATGTTTAATACCCTGATGATGCCCCACAACACACTACAAGAAAAAACAGTATTCATAACACTTAAAAACTGCTAACCGGGAGTATTGATAACGCTTCTGAAAATGCTAACATAGCCCCTGTTATTAAAAGTACTGTGTTTTCTATAACAGTATTTGAATGTTATATTCGATGTTATCTTAAACTATTCAATAACACATTTTTAGTTGCTATAATATTCAAATAATAACATTTAATTAGAGTATTGGGTTATAAATTTGACGTTTAATCTTAAACTTTTTGCATAACACTTTTCAAGTGTTACATTTAATTATTTTGATAGCATTTTTAATTAGTTATATTATATAATTCATTACAATTTGTTACACTTATAATATGTTTCTAAATCATAACATATTAAAAATCTAGTAATAAAATTTTGTTACTTTAGCGTGGATAATATATTTTAAATTTTATTTTGATAAATATACTTATAAGGTTTTTTTTATTAAAAGATTTTCATTATTGTATTTTGATAAAAAAAAATCAAACTTAATCATAAAATGTAATTCTCAATAGATTGATAAATCATAAGTATTACATTAAACAATAACTAATTCAAACCATGAATGTGTCTAATTCATGAGATCTTAGTTCTAACTTAAGTTTGAAAGCCTAACATAATAAAGTTTTATAATCTTGAACATTTTTTACTTCAAAAATGAAAAACAAAAACATTACAAGATACACAAAAGTAAACCATGCATGAAACTTGCTCCATCCTTCAATTCATCATCCTTTGTGCACTTGTCTTTGTTGTGAGTCCATTTGCTTAGCTACAATAAAATTTAAATAATTAATACTAACTAATCAACCTGCAAAACATTTACACTTAAACTTATCACAAGAAAATTTAAAAATATATACATATTTAAGGCAAGGAATACACAATTCATTTCAGGAAATGATAACACACAATATGATGTCTCTAAGTATCAGATAGTAATGGGTTGGTCACAAAATTAATGTCATCACGCTAATGGGATTTAGGGAAAGAAGAAGAAATAAAATAACTATTGTATTTATCTTTAATGACTAGGCAAACAAAGAAATTCTGTACATTCTGCCCAATGTGAAACTCTTAAAATGAAATGGTATCATGATAAAACACAAACCAAATGATAAAACATAATGATAATAACAATTAACCACAACAATAATTAAATTTAGAAAGATTGTACCTTGGAGACAATCTTGAAAATAAAACAAAGTTCATGTCCAAGAAGCAATCTCTTCAGTAAAGCATTGGAAACTTCATGAACTGAATCAGATATCAATTTGGAGCCCAAAAGTACAAACTGTCACACAAATACTCACAAAAACAAAGAGAGAAAGAAAGCAAGAGGTTATTACACAAATATCAAACAGATTCACAGATGCAACTAGATTTTTAAATATATATATATAAATAGAGAAAAAATCTCTGGTTTTGTGTAAACTTTTGGTAATAATCTACATAAAATGAACAAAAAGACAGCAGGAAGTAATTGAGCCTAATAATCTTGCAGTAAAACCAATTCAGGAAGAAAATCATTCCAACACTCTAATTTGGTGAAAAAATCATAGCATTTCAATTCCTATACTGATTCGATTTTGATGTGGTTAATAACTAGAACACTTGGAGAGCAAAAATAGCACAAAAAACAGAGCATCATAGATCAGATTTAATACATACTCAAAAACTAAAAAAAATAAATATTAAGAACTTAAGCTTGTGCAAATTCACATACATGTGCTTGCCTTTGCCTTTGAGTGTCTATATGTTAAAAATTTATGCAAGGGAGCTAGAAGATCGAGAGAAAGAGTATATAAGCATTATGTATGTACCTTACATAGACAGAAAGCAGAAAGCAAAAGTGAGGTAAACATGACAGTCTCAAACAAGAGAGCTAATAATACAAGAGAGCCAATCATATATAAGAAGATTGAGAAAATCTCTTTAACTAATATAGTTTTATCACTAACACACTCTAGCTCTTGCAAAAATTGTTTGTTATACTTAAAAGCTGCTAGGTGATATAATACAACTAACTAAGGTGTAGTCATTAGAAAGGAAGCAAAGGAAGTTGAGCTATTTATATAAGACCAAAGGGCATTCCCCTGTATACCAAAATTGACTCAACATTACAAACTATAAATGCATTGTTTCATATAAATTTCGAATAGCACAAACAATCATCATATACTTTTTATATAAAATTACCACTAAAAGAAAGACAAAAGAAGCAACACCAACCACTTGTAATGAGAAGCTTTTCCTCACTGTATGAGATCATATAACTAGGATAATACTTATTGCTGCTGAGCTTAGTTGATTCCCTTGTACCTTCTATGCTAAGTTCTGGATAATAGAAGTAGTCATTTGAAGCATGACTTGCAAAAAATTGCAAGAATTGCTAATTAGTTTATCTTCATTTGTATCAAATAGCACCCATTACAATATCACTAAACAGTTGAATGTCAATAATAATTAGTGACTGAAACTTTTATGATACAATCAGAATTAGAAAGTTTAGAGCAATTCTATTGTAGCAGCAAATTGTGGCATGATTAAATTACCAAATTTTAAAAAATAGATCAACAGTAGCAGGAAAATAGATCAACAGTAGCAGCAAAATAGACCAACAGTAGCAGTAAAAAAATAACACAAACCAGTAACAAAATACACCAAAGCCAATAGCAAAATACATATTCTATGCCATTAAACCAGTAGCTTGTATGCCATTACACAAGTTCATTTTATAAGAATAAATAAAAGTGAGATCAAGAAAAAGCTCAATATGGAATATAATAATATTTTCTAGTTATAAATTAAAACAGATAAGCTGGTATAGACAAAGAACTAAATCTAAACATCTCACAAAGTGTACATTATACATGTTTTTAATAATTTCAAAAAGTAGAAGCAACAACACACACATGGTTCTTTGAGGTATTTTCACAAGCACATGGTTTCCATTGTATCAGTTGAATGGAATAATTACATATGATCAGCACTTAAATGTCATCAATAATGAATACATTAATATATATACCCAATAATAGAAAAGAAAAGAACAAGAATTGCTCAACCCATATAGCAAATTAGATACTTCAACAAAAATCATGAAAAGATGGCCTACAGTTGTGTTGAACAAGTCTAATGGTCAACCAATTAAGCAAATAAAATTTCTATAAGATTAATCATTCAAATATATTTGAACAAACAGAGCAACTTTGCTGTTTATATTATAATCATGCATTACAATTTTTTACAACTCCCATAATCATCTTAGACAACTCTATTGTTCATAACTTAAGAAAACAATCGGTTTGGCTCAGCAATGGAATACACTAATAGGCCAGAAAGAGCTTAGGCTAAAAACCTTTCAAAATGGCACATAAATTATGGTCACTTATATTTAACTTCTTATGTTTTGGGAAAAAGAACTACTTTCTGTTACCTGGAGGTCAGCTCATCTAAAGCTGAATAAGCTTCAACTTCCAATTCTCTTTTGCGAGCATCAAGACAACTACAAATAGCTTCTAGTGCAACTTCTAAGGCCCAGAATTTGAATGGAAACTCTGCATTGCATGACACAAGGTATCCAAAACCATCAGAAATATTAAGCTCAAGCGATAATCTAAAATGATAACAAGAAAGCATACAAATAGCTTAATATAAAAAGAAAGCACTATATAAGTATTCTAACACTTGTTCTAGCAAGGCCACATTCAAGGTTCAATGTAATCATAAGAACTAGACAAGGAAACTAAGCATAAAACTATATTTTCGTTATGCATTGGCATACCATTTTCTTCGCTGGTTTCATCTCGTACCCCTGAGGCTTTCTCTTCTTCTTCACCATGGCCTATAGGACTGGCTCTTGTTAAAGGTAAACGTCTTTGAAGTTCCTCTACAATGGGGATTACATTGTCATCGAATGGATCTCTAAGCAGCACCTATACCAAATGTTTTGTCTCTAAGTTCAGTATAATTCATTTTACTAGAAAAGCACTCTAAATATGCAACACATAACTCAAAACTTTTTTTTCAACAATCACATAACTCAAACAAAATTAAACATATGAAGATTGAACTGTTCAATTGGAAAACAAAAACTAAGAAGACCCCACCTCAATAATTTTCTATATTAGTGTTCACAATGCCTACAACAATGCATACCCC
Organism: Humulus lupulus; assembly: GCF_963169125.1. Taxonomy (NCBI): domain Eukaryota; kingdom Viridiplantae; phylum Streptophyta; class Magnoliopsida; order Rosales; family Cannabaceae; genus Humulus; species Humulus lupulus. Next base: position 19,141,555 of record NC_084799.1, on the reverse strand, counting down.
TGTTAAAAGGAAAACTACACCAGCAAACCAGAAAGCAACACCAGACAGCAGTGAGAATAAGAATAACTCACGACCTCAATCCCAAAATCAAAATGTTAAGTTTCTCTGACACATAGGGATCGATTACAAGATTCAAACAATAAAGAGGTAGACAAAGACAAGTGTTAAAAACGGTGAACTATCGAGCTAAACCATTGGAAGTCCTAACCATTGTTGGCCTAAGAGGAATAATGACACTCAGTATATATATATTTATAAATATATGATATGCAAAAAAATGAATTAAGAACAAGAAATTTTCAAACAGGTTCTTTTCAAAAGTTTCTCTCTTAACACATAAAAGCTCTTTGCTCTTTCTTGTATTCAAAGAGTACAGTTCGTCATGCTTCCTAAACCAGAATTGCACTCACTCACTCACAGCCTAGTGTCAGAACCTTAAACCAATAAACTGAAGATTTGTTAGTAAAAGAAAATAATAAAAGAGTTAAAAGAGAACCAAACATGCCTGCCAACAATTAAGAAAAGAAAATGGAAAAAGAATATATAAAAAGCCAAGAGAAGTGAGCCACATTAATAAATAAACAAAAAAATTTAGGAAATTTAAAAAGATTATTGTAAAAGAAATTCCATCAATCATGCATTGGTTTAGAAAAAGATAAAAATAAAAAAGGCACATCTGTTAGGGAATTTTTCTTTTTTCATTTCCTGGTTATAAAATTTTAAAGCTTTAGTGAAGCATTACCTGTTGTAACGCCCTGGATAGCCAGGACCGCTACACTGTGTGTTTATAAAGATGTGAGACTTGCTAATCAAGTCATTTAATCAAAACGTGTCATTAACTAAGGAGTTCTAGGGCTAAAAGACATTTTGGCCTCAAAAGATACACTTTATAAGTTATAAACAGTTTACAGAAGGGATCCCCAAAATCAACAGTGTTTAAAAGCTGGTTTACAAAATTCAACAGTTAAGAGTAAACATCAGCCATACTAAGGCAAAATACAAGGTTCTGGTCCTCTCGTCCCTGTAACCTCCTCAATCGTGGCGGTTGAGCGGCCTGATATGTACATTCACCCTGCAGAGCTCTCCAGTCAAGGTTGATTGATCTTGCCCTTGCCTTTACCTGCACCACGCAGCATCCGTGAGCCAAGGCCCAGCAAGAAAACAACATACACAATATAAACAACATTATCAAACAGACATTCCAGTAAGCATGTTCAGATATTCAGTCCACAGCATATAAGCACACTTCAAGGTACAAGTAACCTCAACTATACTCAGATTATTCAGCAATCTCATTAATCACATTCATAGCCTAATATAATAATCAATTAACACAAATACTAGGGTTGACACCTTAGGTCACACCCTCTGCTTAACCCACTGACTCCGGCCCAGCTTAAACCGAGCTCAGTGCATAATAAGCTGTCCTCGGATACCAGTGTCCGAGCCGTGCCAATTGCACAAGTTAACGGTGGCACGCTTAGGCCGTTGGTTTACAATTTACACGGCATAATACCATTCTTTCAGTCATATATATCAGGGAGCCCTTAGTCTCGTTCAAATATTCAATCGGGTGTAGTTTTCTTACCTTTAGCTTTCAGATGACTTAGCTACGGGCGATACTCCTTGAGCGCGATCCGATCCTCGAGCCCTAGCTTAACACCTAGTCACAACCATGATAAAGGACACCATTAACAATCTTAAATGAGTTCCCCAGCCAAGTTCTAGTACTCGGAACATTGAAATTCACCAAATATGGTAAAAGACTCAACCCCGAGTAACCTAGGTTAAATTCCCAAGCCTAAAATCTCAAAATCCCAAAATCCCTTAAGCGCCGTAGCATAGGCCACCCATGCCGCGACATGGTTCCCAAACAGAACCTTCTAAGGACCAGAAACAGGTAAGGGCCGCGACATTGCTTGGGCCATGCCGCGGCCCGCCCTCCTTCCTCAGCAAGCAACAACTTCGAAGGGCCGCGGCTCACCAAGAACCATGCTGCGGCCCAACCCTTTGAACCCAGAAAAAAAACACCATTTTCAATCTCTAAACCTCACCTTAAGCCACCCCAAAGCCCCTAACTCAAAACCAATTAATAATAACAACATTAGAATGATTTAAGCAACACAATCCAACCAAAAATCCAGCCTAAGACTCAGCAAAACCCCAATTCCAACTTCTGAAATTTCAAACCCACAGAACTCAAAACCAGCCATGAAAACTCTCAAATTCAACCATCAAACTTTAAATTAAACCTTACCTCAGCTGTAGAATCGATTCTCCAAGAGTCCCCTGACCTATCTTCAAAGTTTCAAGCCTCAATTTCCACCTTAAACACCAAAATCACATATATCTAAAACTCAGCCATTTCTCTAAATTCCCCAACCTTAGAAATGAAAATTCAAAGCTTACCTTGGCTCTATCTCAGACCTTGATCAGTTCCTGAGCTAATCCTCCAAACTATTTCCCCAAGTTTCAGCTTAATTCCAGCAATTCCCTCTCAAGTTTCAGTAGTTCTTCCTTCGCTAAGAGAGAGAAGAGAGAGAAGGAGAGTTAGGGTCAGTTTACACTTTTTTGTCTGATATTTTCTAAGTCTTCCAAGTATATCCCTAGATTATTAGACTAAACCCAAAGCTTGGGGTACCAGAAACACCCCCGAGGGCAAAATAGTAAAATCCCCCAATAGTCCCGCCTAGACATCCTAACCTCAAATATATCTCCAATTATTTATCTTAATCACCCGATAGTCCGATTCACTACCTGATACCTAAAATACTCCTTGACTCGCCCAAAGTCAATTATAATGCCCCGTTGTGACTTTTCCCGCTATCTAGCCCTAGGATCGCCTCGAGTCGCCGGCTGCAGAATTATCCACATAATAATGTGGTTCTCACATATACAACATGTCTATTTCATATTATCACATAATATCACAAATTATCATATAATGTCATTTAAGCACTATTAATCACATAATATCACATTCAAATAAGTACTATTCACTCAAATCCCATTTATGCCCTCCTGGCACACTAATCAAGGTCCTTAAGCCTTATTAGCAAATTTGGGTCGTTACACTTGTTAAGCATTGTGATAAATATTTTGACTACTTATTATAAAAAAATTATTTTGTCACTAGTTTTTTTAACGAATAAATTAACAATGTTAACATGGGTATGCCTACAAAAATAAACATAATCAGATGACAATATATCTTCTTATACAAATTTTCTAGCCACTTTACATTGAAAACGAATTCAAGGGAGTGTAAATCAGAGATTTAAATAAGCATAATGAAAAACCCATGAGCAACCTTAATGTTCAAATCCCAAACTCCAAATCATATCTGACTTTCACAAAGACACAGAAACAACTTCAATCTACAAACCCCAAATTGTATCTGATTTTAGGTTGTAGAATTTGGATTAGAAAGATAGAGCGAGAGAGAGTTACTGAGTGTGAGAGAGAAACAGAGGAGGCGTGAAGTGTTATTTGGGATTCAACCTTAGAGATTAGGGATAGTAATTTTTTCATTTGCTTTTGTCTTTCATTTTGCGCCTAAGTGTATTTCATTTACCGCCTAATATTTCATTTTAGCCGTGTCTTTTTCTATTAGCATGCAACAATAACACTTTTTAAAATTTTACTTTTAAAATTTAAGTAACAGTTTTTTTTAGCTGATATTTTTGCTTAAACCAGTAAGAGAATTGTAGAAAAATCTTATTTAAGGGCTTTTGGTTATTCTAATGTTAAAAGAATTATCTTGTACAAAACTAGAAGAGACTACAAGCACTATAACATCAAATCAGGCTCTATGTCTAACATTAGAGGCTCTTAAAATTTTCATCAATAAAATACATTGATTTACCATTTTCACAAGTCTATAATATCCATATAAATATAAACGCATAAATTATACATAAATAAAACTATCAAATAGAAAAATAAATAAAAAAACTTAATAAAATATAAAAACCAAAAAACTAACTAGAGACACAACAATGATTGAATCAAAAACTTGAAATTGGTTTTATAAGTTTTCATCTCATATATGTTTACAAATCCAGTGTGTATCTAATAGCCAATTCCTACAAATTGCTACCTTGTAAACTATTACTTGTTTATGTATTGTTAACAACAAAAATAATAAAAAATGACTTGGAGCAAGTTCTCTTATAACATTTAAAAACAAAAACAATGTAAAATATTAATATTAAAATACAAAAGAGAAAAAAACATAGATAACTCTATGGAGATTTAAAGAGTATCTCTATGCAATACAATTCCTCATAATTGCCATTAATAGTGAGAAAAAAACAAAGTAATGTAGGATTCAATCACATTGTAATCAGACTGATCAAAGAAATACCTTACAAAAAGATTTAACTATTCCATTAAACATGTATAGCGGCAACAAGAAAAGCCACAAGTAAATCAGTCAAATTCAAGGTCTCCAAAGACTCAACTACTTGATCATTTGGAAACAAAAGAAATACCTTATCACAATTCATAGTGGAAAGCATTAAAAATTAATGGCATAGAAACTAAATCATGGGTCTCAACAAAGTTTACACACTTGGGTAATGGAACTAGGCCCCCTTTCTTTCTTTTTGATAAAACAAAAAATAATTCTCACTGGATTTATTCTATTATTATTTTTTTATATGTTTTAGTAAATGTCTAATATTGGGGTTTTCTTTCTTCTGGTGTTAGACTTGGTCTTGGTATCAAAATATTTAATTATGAATTAAATCCATAAATGTTACTCAGTTGAAAAGACTTGCTGCTACTCTTTGCATAAAGTCACTCACCAAATGACAGCCTAACATAACCTAGTAGAAAAAAGCTGGTTTAATGACATACCATATATATGTATGCATATCAACCTAATATTCTATGAAATAGTGATTAAAATTTCCTCTCTATTACTGAGCAATAGTGAGGATAATTGAAAACCATTAATAAAGTTTTACCACAAATGTAGTATAGATTCTTACTTTTCAAATTCTAACAACTGTTTCCATGCCATCCATTGCATTTCTTCCTACAATAACAAGAGAAGTAAAAAACAAATTAAAATTTACAAGTTTAGTTACACATTCAAGTAAAAGCTTCTTAAAAAAATGGTACTTCCATTTTTCTTGTTTAAATACAAAAAGGAGTTAGGTTAAAAGATACAATGTCACAAGTAGAGTAAAACCCACTACAAGTTGTACTAAACAACCCACCTATGCACTCAATTTGCCATACAATTACAACTTAGTTTCAAATATCAAATACTAGTGCTAGATCACAAGTTTTTACCCAAGTGAACCATGCATGTTTGGAAAATGAGAAAAGGATAAACAACAAAAGACAAGTGCTAAAAAAAAGCACACTACAATAGAAAAGCAGAAAATTACCTTGTGCGAGCCAGTTGGTGGTACAGCAAGAATATTGCAATTAATTTCGTCAATATATTTCTTGCGCTCCCTATAGACAGCACTGTTAAATTTGGGTTGATATTCAGATATCAGTCCTTTTGCCTGGTCCATACGAAAATATCAAATTTGTCATCTAAAATATGATAAGATAGAATTTAGAAAACACAAATACAAACTCAAGTGTTTGGGTGTGTGTTGTGTCTAAGAGGAGTTGCACTAATCTAACAAATGGGTAACTACTAATTGATTCTTCAGGAAAAAAAAATCATGAATACATATATAAACAAGCAGATCTATCCAACAACACTGATATAGAACAGAACATATATGCAGTAGAAACAAACAAACTACGAGTTGTTAAAGATATATTACAGAGAGATGGTGTAGCTAGTGATAGTATTCATGGTTAAAAAAACAGTTTATATCTATCATTAATGCAGCTCAGTTGATAATAACATCATTTAAAATTTACTCATACAACATGAAAGCAACCATAGTTCACTAATCAATACAATTCAAAAAACATACCAAAGTGGAACTTGAAGAAAATTCAATAAACAACGGCTAAATATCTGTTTTGTAGCATCATCCTTATTTACAGCCATGTGTGACTCCACATACTGTTTCCAAAACTTTGCCTGTTTTCGTAACCACTAGAGAACTGTAACAGATAGAGAGAGAGAGAGAGACGAGAGGTATCAGTGAGATGGGGAGAGAGAGATACATGAGAGGGAGTGATAGAGATAGAGATTAGAAGGAGTGAGTGAGTGAGGAATTTTAGGGTTATTCATGGCAAAACACAAGAGAAAATATATAAAATCAAACACTTGATAGAATAAAGAGAGAAATCGAGACACCTTATCTCCCGCTGCCTCGCAAGAACCCAACACCATCAAAGAACCGACGGTGACTCCGAGAATCTAAGGGTTCGATCCTTGAGAGGGTTTTGAACCTAAAGAAGAGCTGAATCCAACCGTGTAACTGGCTCCATAAATGGAGGACAGAGGTGGCCGGAAAACTCCTCGAATCTCACAGAGGCGCACGACTTCGACAAGCAATCAGCGGAGGATGGTGCGTTCATAGGCGATGATATGGAGAAATGGCTTTGGTGGCCATGCTTCCTTATGGTGTGGCTCGTGCGGCTCCCTAACAGGCAGAAAGTGGTCAACTGGCTTGGGCAGAGACGTGAGAGAGGGAGAGAAAGGGAAAGTGTGTTATGAAAATGAGAAGCAGCTTAGAGCTTCTTTCGTTTTAGAAGGAGAAAAGGCGGGGATCACTTTCATTTGCCACCTCATTAATTTTTATTTTTGTAAAAGTGCCGGATTGTTATTTTTATTAGGATTTATTAATAACACTTGTAAAATAACGCAATATTTTAATGTAATATATAAGAAGAATTGTTGTAGTGACATAGGTCCTGAGCTGAGGTGTCTAATATTTCCTTCCACCTTGACTGGGCCGGCCAGACAATGGTTCAAACAGAGTAAAAAACAGTCAATCAACTCGTGGAAAACTTTCTCTACCGACTTCAAGAGAGCATTCCGAGCCTCCCAAGCTGCCCGCATCAAGGCCGACACCCTGGAAAACGTGAGGCAGCAACCCGATGAGCCTCTGAAGGCTTACCTGAGCAGATTCGCGAACGTCGCTACTCGGGCCAGAGATGCAGATGACAGCTCCAAGCTCATGGCTTTGAGGACTGGAATCCTCATCGGAGGGGGACTTTGGAAAGAGATACAAAGGAAGGGAGTCAGCACCGTTAATGAATTCCTAAATAGGGCCCAGGGGTGGATCAACATGGAGGAGGCGCAAGCCTCAGCTGCAAGAACCAGCCAGGTCCCTGAATAGCCCGCTGGGGTGGGAACGGAGGTCGTGACAGCGACCTAGACCGTTACGCAGAATAACCAGTTTGGTGGAGGCAAGAGAAAGGGGAGCAGCGAAGGCAACCAGCACGGCCCAAAGAAGAACAAGTCCGTAGAAAAATTTAAGCCGGTCTATGCGACTTATACGGAGCTCACCCACTCTAGGGAGAACATCTTCCTAGCAAATTCTGCTCGCCTCCCCTGGAAGAAGCCGGAGCTGTTAAAGCACCAGAAGGGTAAGTGAGACCCTTCCAAGTTTTGTTGGTTCCACAACGACATTGGCCACAATACCGATGACTGTAGGCACCTGAAGGATGAGATCGAAACTCTCATTAGAGCTGGTCCTTTGACTCAGTATGCACGGAATAGAGTTCCCGCAGGCCATCCAGCTCCGGAAGTCCCGGTCAGCTAGCCCGGGTCTCGGGTAGATCAGGACGTCCCTCCTCCCGTGATAGGAGGAGAGATCTCCATGATCTCTGGAGGTCCCCATCTGGCTGGCACGAGCAGAGGTGCCCAAAAGAGATACGTCAACAAACTTAAAGCTCATAATGGAGTGGAGTTTGTCCCCGAGCAGCATCTACCAAAGCAGCAACGATTGGAGAGGCAACCAATCATATTTACTAAAGAAGATGCCAGCCACGTCCAGTTCCCTCATAACGACCCTCTGGTCGTAGCAGTGCAGCTCGCTAATCAGAGAGTTAGGAGAGTGCTGGTCGATAATGGGAGAACGGTAAACCTACTGTTCCAGTCCACGCTGGAGAAGATGGGTTTGTCTATCACCGAGCTGAAAGCGACCTCCATGATGCTTTATGGATTCTCTGGAGAAGAATCGGTGGCAATAGGAACGATCGAGCTAGTGATCACCATGGGAGAGGGACCTCGGACAGTCTCGAAACTCCTCGAGTTTGTGGTCATCAATTGTCTCGCCGCATACAATGCCATTTTGGGTCGACCTACACTTATAGCGTTTGAAGCCGTTACCTCCATCCGCCACCTCGCGCTAAAATTCCCCTCTTCCACGGGGATATGCACGGTCCGTGGCGATCAACTTGCTGCCAGGGAATGCTACAGCATTTCCATGAAGGGAAAAGTAAAACCCGGGCAGTTAACGATGACCGTCCAGAGTGGAAATGAGGAATCTCAGGAACCTTTGCCTAATCCTGAGATTGAAAAACCTCAGAGTGCCGAAGGGGAAAATATCGTCTTAAGTGATGATATTGACCCCAGAGTAGGCGAGGATAAGTCCGAGCTCCAAGCTATTGAAGAACTCGAGGAGGTAAATATCGATCCACAGAATCCCTCGCGGATGGTTAAGCTCAGGAAAAACCTCTGTGGCGAGAGGAAGGCGGAGCTGATCAAGTTCCTGCAGGAGAACCTGGACGTGTTCGCATGGTCTCATGAGGACATGGTGGGAATCAGCCCGAGTATCATCATGCACACCCTCCATTTGGATAAGAGTGTGCCAGCGAAATCTCAGAAACAGAGGCACCTAGGAACAACCCGAGCTGAAGCCCAAGAAGAGGAAGTAGCCCGGCTCAAAAAGTGCGACTTTATCCGCGAAGCTAAGTTCCCGGTCTGGGTCGCTAATCCTGTGTTGGTCCCGAAGCCCAACGGGAAATGGCGGACCTGCATCGACTTCTCCGATCTGAACAAAGCTTGCCCCAAAGATTGTTTTCCCTTGCCAAGGATCCACCAATTGGTAGACGCCACGGCGGGGCACGAGCTCATGTCCTTTATGGATGCGTACTCGGGCTATAATCAGATCGCCATGAATCCAGCAGACCAGGAGCACACTAGCTTCATGACCCCAACTAACGTCTATTGTTACAAGGTCATGCCGTTCGGGCTGAAGAACGCTGGGGCTACATACCAGAGATTAGTAAACAGGATGTTGGCCAACCAGATCGGGAAGAACATGGAAGTGTACGTTGAAGACATGCTGGTCAAGTTGAAAACTGTCGATAACCATGTTTCTGACCTGGGAGAATGCTTTAAGATACTGAGAGAGTACGGCATGAGGCTTAACCCGCAGAAGTGCACTTTCGGGGTCGCATCTGGAAAATTCCTGGGTTTCATTGTCAATACCAGAGGAATCGAGGCAAACCCTGATAAGATTAGGTCGTTGCTCGAGCTGCCCTCACCTTGGTCGCGAAAAGACGTTCAAGGCCTGACAGGAAGGGTGGCGGCCCTCAATCGGTTTATTTCTAAATCCACCGACAAGTGCCTGCCATTCTACAACCTGCTCTGGGGGAATAAGAAGTTCGAATGGACTGAGGAATGCGAACATGCCTTCCTCGACCTGAAAGCACATCTAGCCGAGCCGCCTGTATTGTCCAAACCAACGGCGGGAGAGCCTATTTTCCTTTACCTAGCTGTCACAGAAGACGCAGCTAGTGCTGTATTGGTCCGAGAAGAAGACCGGGTTCAGAAACCAGTCTATTACATCAGCAAGAGGCTTCTCGGAGCTGAGTCCAGGTATCCGTTGATGGAGAAGATGGCTTTCTGTCTCATTACTGCCTCCCGAAAGCTCAGGCCGTATTTCCAGTCCCACTCAATACATGTCATAACCGATCAACCTTTAAGGCAGGTTTTGCAAAAACCTGATGCATCGGGACGTCTGTTGAGGTGGGCTATTGAGCTCAGCCAGTTCAAAATTTTGTACACTTCGCGAACTGCAATAAAAAGCCAGGCCCTGGCTGATTTTGTGGCAGAATGCACAGGATTCCAAGAAGATCCGGTGGAAGACTCACCCCAGGCCACCTCGGTCCAGGCCTCATGGAAGGTCTTCGTAGATGGCTCATCTAACGAGAATGGCTCCGGGGCTGGAATCATTTTGATATCCCCAGAAGGACATAGATTCCACTCGGCATTGAGATTCGGGTTCAAGGCATCCAACAACGAGGCTGGATACGAAGCTTTACTGGCCGGGCTAAGGTTGGCCTAGGAGCTAAAAGCCAACTCCGTTCACTGTTACAGCGATTCCCAGCTCGTGGTAAACCAGGTGCTGGGTGAATACCCAGCACGAGGAACCAAGATGGCTGCTTACCTGGCCAAGGTAAAAGTTGAGCTGTCTGCATTCGAACGGGGCTCAATCGAGCAGATACCTCGGGAGCAGAATGCCAACGTAGATGCCCTCGCAAAGCTCGCTACCTCCGGGGATACTGAGACTTTGGGGTTAGTACCGGTAGAGTTCTTGGAGAAACCAAGCATAGAAGAAGTCGCGGCGGAGGTCGAGATGATCGACGCCAGACCGACCTGGATGACCCCCATCTTCGAGTATCTCACCGAAGGAAAGTTACCTGAGGAGCGTAACGACGCAAGGCGGATACTTTACCAGGCTCCAAGGTATACGGTGGTAGATGGGATGCTATACTGGCGTGGGCACTCTCTACCCCTCCTACGGTGTGTTCTGCCAGGCGAAGTGAAGACCATTTTGCAAGAAGTGCATAAGGGTTTTTGCGGAGATCACACTGGGGGCAAAGCTTGGCTCTGGAAATCTTAAGGCAAGGATATTACTGGCCCACTCTGTCAAAGGACTCGATCTCTTACGTCAAGAAATGTGACAAGTGCCAGTGATTCGCCACCGTTGCCCGAGCTCCCCCAGTTGAGCTGAAGATGATCTCGTCCCCGTGGCCATTCGCGGTCTGGGGAATCGACCTGGTTGGCGCCCTCCTTACTTGAAAGGGAGGAGTCTGTTACGCGGTGGTGACTATCGACTACTTCACCAAGTGGGCAGAGGCAGAACCCTTGGCAACAATCACTTCAAAGAGAATCCTCGATTTCGTGGTCAAAAGCATCATCTTCCGGTTTGGGCTGCCAAAAAAGATCGTATCAGACAATGGAACGCAGTTCGACAGCGACCTCTTCACTAAATTCTGTGAGAGGCACGACATTATGAAAATCTTCTCTTCCGTGGCCTATCCCCAGGAAAATGGGCAGGTAGAGGCCGTCAATAAGATGCTAAAGGTGAGCCTTAAGAAAAGACTGGACGAAGCCAAGGGAGTCTAGCCAGAGCAGCTCCCCCAGGTACTGTGGACATACCGGACCTCGCATCGAACTCCGACAGGTCATACTCCTTTCTCCCTAGCTTTCGGGAGTGAGGCAGTCCTCCCTGTCGAAGCAAAGGTAGCCTCACATAGAGTTTAGGCATATGACCAGGACCGCAATCACGAACTGCTCTGAGCGTCCCTCGACCTGATTGATGAAAGACGAGAAGATTCACAGCTCCAGCTTGCGCATTATCAGCAAACAATCACTCGTTATTTCAACTAAAAGGTCAGAAAACGTGCCTTTAGCATTGGCGACCTGGTCCTCAGGAGAGTCTTTTTAGCCAGTAAGGACCCCAAAGACGGAGTATTGGGACCGAGCTGGGAAGGGCCATACCAAATAACTGAGGTCATAAAAGAAGGAACCTACAAGTTAGCTTGGCTTAATGGAGAAGCAGTCCCACGAACTTGGAACGCCATCCATCTGAAGAAGTATTATCAGTGATACCTTTGTAAGGCTTAGTCAGAAAGGCCATCTTTTGTTTATTAAACAATGAGAATTAAATCTTTTTCCATTATTGTGTATATTTGTGAATGTAATCTCAAGTAACCACGAAAGACCCTTTCCTAATTACTTAGGGGGCATACGGTGCCTGGATACAACCAGGCTATCTTAAAGACTTAGAAGTTAATTCAAATCGATTGATCGATTTTTTTCTTAAAAAGCACGAGATATTGATAAAGGATTAACGCGAACTAAGTCGCATCCTAGATGTAACCAGGTCCTAAAAAACTTAGAAGTTAATTCAAATTGATTGATCGATGTTTTTCTTAAAAAGCACGAGATATTAATAAAGGATTAACACGAACCAAGTTTTCAAATTAACGTCCTGGATGTAACCAGGTCCTAAAACTTAGAAGTTAATCCAAATTGATTGATCGGTGTTTTTCTTAAAAAGCACAAGATATTAATCAAGGATTAACGCGAACTAAGTTTTCAAATTAACGTCCTGGATGTAACCAGGTCCGAAAACTTAGGTTAATTCAAATTGATTGATCGTTGTTTTTCATAAAAAGCACGAGATATTGATAAAGTATTAACGCGAACTAAGTTTTCAAATTAACGTCCTGGGTATAACCAGGACTTAACTCTTAGAAGTTGGTTCAAGTTGATTAGCATGTTTTTCCCTAGAAAAGCATAAGGTGCCAATCACAACACTAACAAAAACTAAGACTATTACCAAAATGCATAAAAGAGAAATGAAATAGAGGCAAAGGGATGTAAATCAATTAAAAATAAAGTTGATAATACCAATTGTCTCGAGGTTAGAAAACCTCATAATACAAAGTTACAAAAAAAAAGTGTATGAATGGTTGTTATCCCTAAAATCAGAAGTGAATGACATGGCAGGCATTAATTACACGTGGTTGACACCTGGCAGAATCTGTGTTCGACTATCGACCAGGAAGACATCCAGTATCACGCGATCGGTTTTTCATACGACCAGCCTGGTCGTACGCACATTATACGCGGAGGAAATCTTAGGCAGTTATGATGGAATCCGAAATTATCTCCCATGATTTCCTGAGTATGCGATTATTTAGGAAAGAATATCTGTAACGAATCAATGTAAATCTTCCCTGAGCTTATAAATAGAAGGAGAGGGCACAGGGAAGATGAGGGGGGGGGGGGGGGGATCTTTTTCTTTTGAGCAAAAGAGATCATTTGAGATTAGAGAGAGATTACACTAGAATAATTGTATTTTCTTCTCCAGAGGTTAGTGAAACTCATTGAACCCAAGTTCTTTGATCACCCCTTTGGATCTTATTTCAATAACAATTCAAGTGGACGTAGGTTATTACCATATCCTGGGGCCGAACCACTGTAAAATCTTGTGTCTTTAGTATTTTCGTCATCACATTCTTTTCAACGTTTTCATCCACGTCAAGCGTATTTTGACTCCATGTCAGTTGGCCAAAACCTGGGTCAACATTCTGGTGCTTTCATTGAGATCCTGATATAGCATTGTTGAGAAAACCAATGGCGAAAACTACCAGGAAAACTGGACAGGCGGCCGCCGCTGCACCATCTAACCCGCCTCCTCCTCCTCTTGCAAACGTGGCTGAGGATGAGCCACATTTGGACTTTGATGAAGAGTACCCTAAGGGCGCTGCATGAAGAGCTGGCCAATCTGAGGGCCAGCCAGGAAGGTGCTGCCGAAACCATGGCGCGGCAGCAACAAGAAATTGAGCGGCAGCGCCTGGAGCTGAGTGAAAGGCAGGCGGAGATGGAACGTTGCCAGAGGGAGGCCATGGCAGCCCTCGAGGCACCCTTACAATTGGCTAGGAATCAGGCTACACCTGCCTCACAGCCTGATCAACCCGCAAATGGGCAACCCCATAGGGGTCCCAATCCTAGCCCACCTGTCCAGCCCACAAAGGCCCGAGCAGCCACAAGTGCCCCATGACGATGTCCCGCTGATGGACCCTAAGGAGCAGCCTCCATCCCAAGCTGGTCACCGCAATCCCCCGCAGCAGAGGCAGAATAGGAACAAGCAGCAGCCTCGTAGTCCTAGACGCCATAGGGGCGATGAGCCAAATCTTTCGAACAGAGGACAGCATCCTCCTGGTAACAGGAGGAATTCAGAGTTAGGCTCTGTGGTCCGAGGCCCCCAACAGCATGATAATGCACGGGGACCTAACGACCAACGCAGGCCACCCTCTAATGCTCGGGAGGTTCCAGCCTGGGACGGCCATCGAGGGAATGGCCGATCATACCACAGCCAATCAAGATTCAGAGATGGCCATGGTTATAATGAGGCCGACTCAGGCAGAGGGAATGCCGGTCGGAGAAATGAAGAAAGAGGTGGAGGCAGGAGCCAACTACCTCAGGATGACTAGCCCGACGACGGGACGATGGGGGGCAGCCCAGACAAAATAACGTCTTCAACCGGCTCGGAGCTAGCGAGCAGCGGAGGAGAGATGAAGACTTGAGAGATGTACTCAACGATCGCCGCAAGCGGCACGACGAGTACGTCCCCCCAGCAGCAGAGGCCCACACGATTCCTAGCGCCGTGCAGGCCCAGATAGATACCCTCAACCAGGCAGTGCAGCAGTTGGTCGGGGGAAGAACATCTTATATCGACCATGATAGGAGAAAAGGTACTCCTTTCATCTAGAGGATAGCCATGGCGGAAACTCCCAGCAAGTTTAAGATGCCTACGCTTCCAAACTTTGACGGATATGGTGACCTGGTATCTCATGTCAACAAATTTGAGATACAAATGGACATTCAGAAGGTGTCCGAAGACGCACGGTGCAGGATCTTCCCTGCAACACTTTCTGACGCTGCACGGGAGTGGTTTTTTAAATTCCCTACGGCAAGTATAATTTCCTGGGAAATGTTCGTAAAGGATTTTTACGGACAGTTCTATGCGGGTCGCGTGCACCCTACCGAGGCAAATCAGCTGGTCGAGATACGCCAGCAAAATGGGGAATCGCTGAAAGACTACGTTCAACGTTTTATGCGAGCAGTCGCCAAAGAAAAAACGGTGGGTGATGAAGGCAAAATGATGGTCATAACGGCAGGAGTTAAGCGCCGTACCCCTCTCTGGGAGAGCCACAGAAAGCATGGGGTTAGGACGACCCAGGAATTTCTAGATCGAGCTGATCGTTATATCAAGCTCGAAGACGCTATTGCCAATGAAGGAAAGCCCCTAGGCAAAGATAAGGAGACGGCCGAGCCCGCCAAAGCCGCCAATGGGTCCAAGCCCAACGGCAACGGCAATGGCAAGAATGGTGGAAAACGGTCACACAATGAGCCTTCCACCTCAGACAACAAAAGGACCAAGGGTAATCGTTATGAACCTCGGTTCACTAACTATACTGCTCTTATTGAGTCTCGAGGAGAGGTATATCAGGCCACGAGTTCCAGTGTGCCTTACAAGAAGCCTGCCCCCATTCGAAAGGATATTTCGAGGAGAGACACTACCAAGTTCTGTCGTTATCACAACGACTACAGACATGACACCAATGAATGCAACCAGTTGAAGGATGAGATCGAGTTCCTTATCAGAAAAGGACACTTGAGAAGATATGTACGAGCCTCGGGAAATTCCCAACGAGAAGCTCCAGGTAGAAATGAGCAAGCGCCCACACGCCAACGCTCGCCACCTTTGCAGCCTGATCCTGTAGCCGGCACCCTATTAACCATCTGCGGAGGCCCGCACCTCGTGGGAAACAGCGGCAGGGCCAGGGAACGATATGCTCGGACCCTGCGCCATGACCAGGGCATCGAGATGATGGCCGTGGAGGACTGCGCACCGAAAAAGGCTCGATCAGAAGAGGGCAAGATAACCTTCTCTGATAGCGATGCTCAGCATGTCCGGTTCCCACACTCCAATCCGTTGGTCGTGGACGTCCAAATGGCCAATATGATGGTGAAGAGAGTGCTAGTTGATACAGGAAGTTCAGTGAACATCCTGTACAAATCTTCTCTGGAACGCATGAAGTTATCTGTTAAGGACTTGGAGCCTTGCAACCAAACAATATACGACTTCTCTGGTGAGGGACTCGTCCCCGCAGTGTCAATTAGACTTCCAGTGACAGTAGGTACAACGCCTGCTACAAGGACATTACTCGCTACTTTCATAGTGGTCGATTGTCCCTCGGCGTACAACGCCGTCATTGGAAGACCCATACTGGTTGACCTACGGGCCGTCACCTCTATATGGCACTTAGCCATGAAATTCCCAACAGACGCAGGGGTAGGACGCATGTTGGGAAACCAGAGGGAAGCCAGGGAGTGCTACAACGCCTCGGTCACGAAGGCGAAGAAGGGAACGTCAAAAAGCACTCCCTCTGAAAGGTTGCAGATGGAAATTGATACACAAGCCCCATCCGGTGAAGGAGTCACCAAATAGGGTGTTGCCCAAAGTGAGGATAGAGATTTAGATCCTCGCTTTGGGGATTTTGAGGAAAATGTTGGACTCGTCGAGGACCTGGAAGAGGTCCAACTTGACGAGAAGGACCCGACCAGAGTCGTGAAGGTCGGGAAAAACTTAGAACCCACTACGAAACATGCACTGGTGGAATTTTTGTGGAAGAATCAGGAAGTCTTTGCCTGGTCGCACAAAGACATGGCTGGGATAGATCCTGCAGTCATAAGCCATGTCCTGAATATAGACAAGAGTTTTCCGCCCGTGCAACAGAAAAGAAGGCTTCTCGATAAGGATCAGTCGAGAGCCTTAAAAGAAGAAGTAGAGAGATTAAAGGAGAATGGGTTCATCAGGGTGGCATTTTATCCACCGTGGGTCTCCAATCCAGTACTGGTTCCCAAGCCTAATGGCAAGTGGCGAACCTGTGTGGATTTTACAGACCTCAATAAAGCCTGCCCGAAGGATTGTTTCCCACTCCCAAGGATCGACCAGTTGGTCGATGCTACTGCAGGACACGATATCCTCTCTTTCATGGATGCATATTCGGGCTACAATCAGATTATCATGCATCCCCCTGACGAGGATCACACCAGCTTTCGGACCGATACGGGATTATACTGTTATAGAGTAATGCCCTTCGGACTGAAAAACGCAGGTGCGACTTACCAGCGACTAGTTAACCACATGTTTAAAGAGATGATCGGCGTAAACATGGAGGTATACGTGGACGACATGCTGCTAACGTCGAAAAAAGCGGAAGGACATGTGAAGGATTTGCAGGAATGTTTCGATGTATTGAATAAGTACCAGATGAAACTAAATCCTCTCAAATGTTCCTTCGGAGTCGGATCAGGGAAGTTTTTGGGGTTTATTGTTAATTCAAGAGGAATTGAGGCCAACCCCGACAAGATAGAAGCCTTGATCGATATGAAATCTCCAGAAAAGATCAAGGATGTACAAAGTTTGACTGGGAGAATTACGGCCCTAAGTAGATTTATTTCCAAATCAACGGACAAGTGTATCTCTTTCTTCAATCTACTTAGGGGCAACAAGAAATTTGAATGGACAGGAGACTGCGAGCAAGCTTTCCAGGCCTTGAAAGCCCATATGGCACAACCTCCCATTTTATCTAAGCCAATCGAAGGAGAAACTTTGTTCATTTACCTGGCGATCACTGAAGTTGCTGCTAGTGCGGTACTAGTACGAGAGGAAGAAGGCATACAAAAAGCGGTTTACTATGTAAGCAAGAGGCTAATCGGAGCAGAACTGAGGTATCCACCCATCGAGAGGTTAGCATATTGCTTAATCCTGGCCTCCAGGAAGCTATGTCCTTACTTCCAAGCCCATCCTATCACAGTTTTAACCGACCAGCCCCTTCGGCAAGTCCTCCAAAAACCAGAGGCGGCTGGGCGTCTATTAAAATGGGTAGTCGAACTAGGGCTGTTCGATAATACGTATTCACCGCGAGCAACAGTAAAGGGACAAGTCTTGGCCGATCTCATCGCAGAGTTTACCGAACTCCCAGACGACGAGCAATGCGAAAAACCTAATGCGCCTGAGCCTCATGATCAAGCTCCCTCGTGGAAGTTGTTTACGGATGGGCCGTCAAACGAATCTCATGCAGGGGCAGGAGTGATATTGATAATGCCAGAAGGGCATCAATTTCACTGCGCCACTAGGTTTGACTTCGTAGCCTCGAACAATGAAGTAGAATACGAGGTCCTCCTCGTTGGATTACGATTGGCAAAAGACATGGATATAAAAGTACTCGATATTTACAGCGATTCACAACTATTGGTGAATCAAGTTCTAGGGGAATATCAAGCACGAGGTCTCAAAATGGGAGCCTACTTAAATAAAGCTAGAGATCTGTTGGCACAGTTCCAGAAGTATACCCTCCAATAGATACCTCGAGACCAGAATTCGAATGCAGATGCCTTAGCCAAACTCGCAAGCACGAAAGATGCTGACACTTTAAACATTGTGCCAGTAGAAAGATTGAGCGAGCCGAGCATACGAGCAGATGTGACTAACATGGAAATCCGGATGGAAGACACAAGGATGGCGCCATACTTGAAGTATCTGACTAGCGGCACACTACCAGCAGATAGGAACAAAGCCAGAACTCTTCAAAGGCAGGCCGCGAGGTATATACTGGTCGATGGTGTTTTATACCGAAGGGGATATTCCATGCCACTGCTCAGATGTATTACGCCCGAGAAAGCTAAGGAACTGATGAAGGAAGTACATGAAGGCTTTTGCGGAGATCATGCTGGGGGGCAAAGTTTGGCGAAAAAGATCCTGAGGCAGGGTTATTTCTGGCCGACTATGAACGAAGACTCTGCGGAGTACGTGCAGAAGTGCGATAAGTGCCAAAGATTTTCCAAAATCCCACGTGCAGCTCCAAATGAATTAAAACAAATGTAGAGTCCTTGGCCTTTTGCAGTATGGGGAATAGACTTGATTGGATCGTTGCCAACAGGGAAAGGTGGAGTAAAGTATGCAGTCGTAGTAGTTGACTACTTCACCAAATGGGCCGAAGCTGAGCCACTCGCTACCATAACGACCAAGAAAGTTCTTGACTTTGTCATCAAAAAAATTGTTTGCCGATATGGTTTGCCTCGAAAAATTGTCTCAGACAATGGCACCCAATTTGACAGTGATCTGTTCACCGACTTCTGCGAAAGACACGGGATTATCAAAAGCTTTTCTTCAGTTGCTCATCCACAAGTGAACGGGCAGGTTGAAGCAGTGAATAAAACGCTTAAGGACACCCTGAAGAAGAGACTTGAAGACGCTAAAGGAGCGTGGCCAGAACAACTACCTGAAGTCCTGTGGTCGTATAGAACTTCTCACCGAACAGCGACAGGTCATACTCCGTTTTCCTTAACATACAGATATGAAGCCATGTTGCCAGTCGAGTTAGATCCGCCCTAACATCGACGAATTACATACGACCAGGATCAGAACAGCCAATTAATGATGGAATCCCTAGACTCAATAGAAGAAAAACGAGAAAAAGCCCAACTCCGAGTAGCTGCGTACCAGCAAAAAGTCGCCCGGTACTTTAATTCAAAAGTAAAAGAAAGAAAATTCAACGTCGAAGATCTAGTGCTACGACGAGTTTTCTTGAATACCCGCGACCCCACTGCTGGAGTACTCGGACCAAACTGGGAAGGACCGTACCAGATCGAAGAAGTCCTTCACCCGGGCACATATAAACTTGCACACTTAAATGGAGATCTCCTTCCACGTTACTGGAATGGAGAACACCTGCGGAAGTACTACCAATGAACATTTCTTCTTAAAGGACTGGCTTGTATTAATTCTTACTTTTTACAAGTTTCGAAAAAGGGTTAGCCACGTTGTATGGCTAATCGCTTATAAGTGTAAGATCTTTTTTAAGATCCCTCGTATAGACATGTTTAGTCCATTTTAATATGAGATTATAAGGGACTATGCGCAGCCAGTCATTCTTGCCAACCTTTGTAAATTTATTTTTACAAGTATTTGTTCATTACGTGTGTTGTTTTGCTGTATTACAAGTGTTGAATTCTATTACGAGCAGCAATGTTCGAACAGGTCGTGGTCAAGGCAAGTGACCAAGGACCTAACGCTCCTCGATCACTTGGGGGGCATATAAGGTACATCGATAGCAAAGCGTACCATAAGGTATGTAAACACATGAACAAAACAAGTGAAAGCATGCTACGGTACTTAGAGCATTTTTTCAAAATTTATGTTTTGAAAAATCAAACCAAAGTACTATGCTAAGTTCGGTCATGCGAACATGTATTATAATAAAAGGAACATTATAATATCAGTAAAGCAATCTTTTACACCGCGAGCAGTACTACTCGGATGTAATAGTTCAAATATAAGTAAAAAGCTGCCCTCGCAGCAATAAAAAAAAATGTCTTTACAAGTAGGCCCGTGGGCCATAAAAACTGTGGAAGATAAAAAGAAAGTTACTGGGGAGCAGGAGGGTCTTCTGGACGAGGAGCGCTCTTGATAGTCGGAGGATCAGACTTACCATCAGTAGCGGGGGTCTTGGCCTTTGCTCTCTCCTCTGCCTCCAGCCGAGCAGTGCACTGCGCCATTAGCGTCTTTTGCAACTTCTCAGAGAGGTAGTTAATTTTTTCCCCCCGATTGTGTTTCCAGAAATTGTAGAAACCGAGGAAGGCGGCTTCCTTGTACTTCTTCAGATTTCTGGCCCCGTCCTCCTCGAGCTCCTGAATGCGCCCTTCAAGCTCCTAAACGCGCCCTTCAAGCTCCTGCACCCGTCCCTCGAGCCTCTTTGTCTCCTCCCTGCTGCCAGTCAGGTCAAGCATGGCCTGCTTACACTCTTGGGTGTTGAGTACAACACTTTCCCTCCATTTATTCTGCTTCTCGTTGGGTTTCTTCAAGGCCCCTTGACTCTCCTGAAGCTCCTGGGTGAGAGTGGCTTGGTCCTCGCACAGTTGCTCGTTCAGCTTGGACAGCTCCTTGTTCTCCACAAGCAGCTTATTGTTATCCTCGAGTAGTTAAGTGTTATCAGCCTCAAGCACTTGCTTGGCCTGGGCCAGCCTGGAGTCGAAGTTCTGTTCTCGGGAGACCAGCGCCCCAGCACAGCGCCAGCTAGCAGTCAAAGACAAAAACCCCTGAAGAAAAAATGAGAGTTAGGAAGGGAAGTCTAGCATAAATGACAAAGCAGCAAAAGATGACTTACGCTGGCTATCTCATTCAACCCTCTGTTGATGATTTGGTCGACGTCCATAGTAGCAGTGTCATTGATGGCGGTCTGGTTGCGTTTGTGCTTCGAGAGCCGATATATTCTCTCCCTGGCCATGCCAACTATGTGGCTGGACAGGGAGCCTTCAGACAAGTGGTCCAAAGTCTCTTTGTCTGCAGCCTTTGAGGAGGGCTGTGGATTGACGGGCACGGGGGTCGTCTGCTCAGAGGGGGGAAGAGGTGGTAAGTCCTCCTTAGAAGGGGCTGTGGCATGAGCATCTTCTGTCCGGGCTTTCTTTGAATGGGTCTTGCTACTTTCCCCTCGAGCCCTTTTACTGTCCTTCTTTGGGACAGAAGATTCAGCAGTAGCTTGGTAATGGTCAAAGAAGTCCCCGGAGTCCTTGCCTGCACAAAGAGAAACAATTCAAACGATGAGATTAAAGGGTCGTGAGAAAACAGAGATCAGAGTAGAAGGATTACAAAAGGTACCCAAGCTACACCTACTGGTCGTAACATTATCTACCGAACTACCTAGTTCCTGTAAGAAATCTAAATTTAAAGAAGGGGCGTTCATAAAGTTGCCATCCCCATCAAATAGATGAGAAGGAATTGGCAGATTATTAAAAAACGAGAATGATGTACCGTTTACATCCGATGAGTCGTCAGATGGTTCGGGAGGCTCAGCAGCCTTTTGTTTCCCCTTGCCCTTGGGGACCGATGATTCCGCTGCTCGGTGGGGAGCAGCAGGTTCCCTGATTGTAACCCCAGTTGGCCTCCTCTGAGGAGGGGGTGCCTGAGATTGCTGCTTGGGTCCCCGCTTAGGTTCCACATCAGTATGGACACCACTCGCCGCGGGTTCGTTGGTCGCAGGTTGGGAGCCCCGAAGGCCAGCCAACCTAAGGTTAGCCTCATTAATTATGTTCTTAACACTCTTAGCAGCACTTGGAATGCTGGCTAAGAGTGCTGCCCTCGACTCCATTCCCGGAGTGGGGGTCAGACGTAACCATGGACCTGGAACACATTGGAACAACGAGGTATTATGACAAGAAAAGATCAAAGTACAGAAACTACTGGTTCAAGGATTATTATTCTCTTTACCTCCTCGAGTGAAGGCCAGATTTTCCGCGGCAATGTCGGGCGTAAGGAAGTACTCTTGATGATACTTCCCCACGTTGAAGATGTGAGTGGTGTCAGACAGAAAGGTGCGTCCGGTCTCCTGGTGGCAGAAATGAAAGAACCCCGTACCATCCTGGTTAAGGTTAGACTTAAGGTCGAACAGGAAATTGACCTCATGAGGAGAAGGAGCTGGCCATTTCTTGAGCTTATAAAGGCTATAGAGCGCGGTCAGCATCCTATACCCATTTGGGGTGATTTGAAAAGGGGCCACCCCAAAGTAGTTTGCCACCCCTTGAAAGAACGAATGAAGAGGCAGGGTGGCGCCCGCCTCGATATGGTATCTCGACCAGGCGCTATAAGCCCCCCTGGCAGGTTGGCTCGCTGGTTGATGGAAGGTCTGATCAGGGTCACCCCCGTCAGATTATATTTGTTTAAATAGTTGGCGATCATACAAATGGTCACCGAACTTGGGGAAACGACGTGCCACTCGACAGCCGGCTGGTCGGCATGACGAGGATGGGCACGCCTCTGAACTTCGGTTTCAAGAGGGAATTCACCTCGACCACTGGTCGAGGGGGCTTCAGCAGAAGGTTGACTCGGAGAGTTAAGGTTACGTCTTTTTCTAGCTTTGGTTTTAGTTCTGGCCATTTTCTGGTTGGGAACTGGTGGAGGATTTGGGCTAGGACGTGAAAAGGGGATTTCTGGAATCAGTATGTGTGGATTCTCTTCGCCTTTGAGCAGTTGGGCCAAGAGTTCGTCTTCAATAGGTCTTTCTCCCCCCAAGGGTCTTGCATATGAACTACAAACAGACAATGGAGGAGATAAGACACAATCCGCGAAGTAGTGTGGAAGATAGGAATAACGTTGCTCGTGCCTGGATAACCAACAGCAACCTAATCCTACGCTAATTTCAACGCGGGTAGTTTGAAAAACCGGTAAACACAAAAAGGAAAGTAAACTGTTTTCTGAAAAGAGAACTCTTTCGGCTCCTGGAGGGCGGGAAAAAATTTCGGTCTTTTCATCTCGCTTAAAGGTTGAATCTTTCGTCAACCTAACGTCCCAAACCAGAGATCCTAACTATCAAACTATAGGTCTGACCTATACAAAGCATAGAAACGCACTTTTACAAAGCAATAGGCAGTTTATACCAAAAAACCCTTAAAATCCCACTCAAGAACACAGAGGTTGCAAAGCATAAAAACGGCATGCATGGCGTAATAAAGAGCTTAAAGAATGGAGCCCTTACCTGGGCAAAGATGGAGATTTGGAAGAAGATGAGAACTCGAACTGGAAGACCTTCGGCTAAGCATCAGACTGGTTTTCAAAGCTCTAAACTCTGGTGCAAGTTCTTGAAAATTTTGACAAAGATGGTGAGTAAAAATTTCTTAAAAGGGAAGAAATGCCTACTTATAGGGATCGAAGGGATGGCCAAAAGGCAGTAATCATCACTTCCCACTTTCGAAACGTGGGGAAGTGTATAAGCCGTCAAATTGCCTTTTTGGAAACTGAAAAGGCTTGATTAGACATAATTATGTCACAATTTTAAAAAATGCACAGGGATTCTGACAGACACCATGGGGATGTGAACGGTTGTTCCTTTAAGTTTCTTTATTGCTGGTCACACTAAACAAACTTGGGGGGAAAATGTTATCCCTAAAATCAGAAGTGAATGACATGGCAGGCATTAATTACACGTGGTTGACACCTGGCAGAATCTGTGTTCGACTATCGACCAGGAAGACATCCAGTATCACGCGATCGGTTTTTTCATACGACTAGCCTGGTCGTACGCACATTATACGCGGAGGAAATCTTAGGCAGTTATGATGGAATCCGAAATTATCTCCCATGATTTCCTGAGTATGCGATTATTTAGGAAAGAATATCTGTAACAAATCAATGTAAATCTTCCCTGAGCTTATAAATAGTAGGAGAGGGCACAGGGAAGATGGGGGGATCTTTTTCTTTTGAGCAAAAGAGGTCATTTGAGATTAGAGAAAGATTACACTAGAATAATTGTATTTTATTCTCCAGAGGTTAGTGAAACTCATTGAACCCGAGTTCTTTGATCACCCCTTTGGATCTTATTTCAATAACAATTCTAGTGGACGTAGGTTATTACCATATCCTGGGGCCGAACCACTATAAAATCTTGTGCCTTTAGTATTTTCGTCATCACATTCTTTTCAATGTTTTCATCCACGTCAAGCGTATTTTGACTCCATGTCAGTTGGCCAAAACCTGGGTCAGCATTCTGGTGCTTTCATTGAGAGCTTGATATAGCATTGTTGAGAAAACCAATGGCGAAAACTACCAGGAAAACTGGACAGGCGGCCGCCCACCATCTAACCCGCCTCCTCCTCCTCCTCTTGCAAACGTGGCTGAGGATGAGCCACATTTGGACTTTGATGAGGAAGAAATGGATGACGCGACGCTGAAGAGTACCCTAGGGGCGTTGCATGAAGAGTTGGCCAATTTGAGGGCCAGCCAAGAAGGTGCTGCCGAAACCATGGCCGGCAGCAACAAGAAATTGAGCAGCAGCACCTGGAGCTGAGTGAAAGACAGGCGGAGATGGACCGTCGCCAGAGGGAGGCCATGTCAGCCCTCGAGGCAGCCTTACAATTGGCTAGGAATCAGGCTGCACCTGCCTCACAGCCTGATCAACCCGCAAATGGGCAACCCCATAGGGGTCCCAATCCTAGCCCGCCTGTCCAGCCCACAAAGGCCTGAGCAGCCACAAGTGCCCCATGACGATGTCCCACTGATGGACCCTGAGGAGCAGCCTCCATCCCAAGCTGGTCGCTACAATCCCCCGCAGCAGAGGCAGAATAGGAACGAGCAGCAGCCTCGTAGTCCTAGACGCCATAGGGGCGATGAGCCAAATCTTCCAAGCCAGGGCGGCCTTGGCTTCCTCTGCCTCAGCTTTCGCGGCGTCCAGTGCGGCCCGAGTAGCCCTGGCCTCCTCAAGCTCAGTTCTCGCAGCGGCTAGGGCGGCCTTGGTAGCCTCGGCCTCCTGCAGCTTAGGTCGAGAGGCGTCCAGCTCAGCCTGCACGGTCGCCAGGGCATCCTTGGCATCCTGTTTATGCTTTTGGGCAGTCTTAAGGGCAGCCAAAGCAGTCTGATGCTTGCCCCTCATATCCTCGAGCCTAGCCCTAGATCGGGATATGCTCCGGTGGAGAGCCAGAGCACCCTGGAAGACCAAAAGATAATAAGGCAACTGCCTTAGATAAAAAAAAAACATGTGATGCACACGAGCAAGGAATACCAATGGCAAGACCAACTTACCGTGAGAGCCATCCCCAGCGAAGACTCCATCACGTTCTTCGGGCTCCTTGTCTCAATCGCCCGAAGGTCCCTCTAGGTGGCATTGTAATAGTGGTCCACAGTGTAGCTCGCCGTCTCATAGACCGTCCCCCGAAAGACATCGGGGATCTTCTCCAAGGCCCGGGGATTCACCAGGACGCACACCTCGGGGGTTGTGGTCGACAAGGTCCCGGGGGGCACCTCCGTTTCTCAAACAAAGGCGGGAGCTCGCGGAGGAGGTGGGGGCATCTTCTCCATTGCAGGAGGGGGTGGAGGCACTTTCTCCTGGGCAACCGGGGCTTGGTTTTTCCCCTTTGCAGGGGACTTGGAGGTAGTCCCGAGGGCTTTCTTTGCCAGCCGGAGCTTTTTCACCATAGGCCCGGAAGCTCTGGAAAAAGGGTTCCCTCCAGGGAACTTAGCTCGCAAATCGTTGTTCCCGGGCTGAGACATCTCCTCTGTAGAAGCAAAGACAAAGCATTAATATACATGTAAAAATATTTATGCAAAATGACAAAAATAAAGGGGAAAACAAAGCTCAAGTATGTATTGAAAAGGATCCTACCCTCCGAGCTAGAGGAGGAATCTATAGTCACGACCACCGGCCCCGGAGCTGCAGTAGGGGAGTCTAAGATAACAACTTCGCGGGCTGGAAGAGGCTCTGGGTCCGAATCTGGCTTGAGACTAAACTCTTCTATGTACTGCCTAAGATCCGGAGTTACTACACCCTCCTAGAGGGAGGGCCACGACCGAAGGTTGGTCCCGTACTCCTCAAAAGAGGCCAACCTAAAGGCTAGGGTGTTATCTACGACTACGGTACCCCTAGGGCGGCTCAAGTCATATCCCAGCACGAGTTGGTCGACGCATTGGAGTAAGGTTATGTCGCGGTCTGGGTCACTTCGATGGCGGTGAACGGGCTGGCTGGGATTGAACTTAGCTAGCCGAAGGTCTGCGGTGGCCTTATCTAAGTCCCTAAACAGATAAAGATTACCTTGGCTGGAGGGGCCGACTGCTGCCCAGGACTGGGCCCTCTCCACGTCTATTTCTCGGGCGACCTCCAACGCCCGCTTCCGTCGCACGAGGGGCACCTCGTCCTCCTCGTCCTCTTCCTCCCCTGTGGCCTCCTCCTCGGGGATGGGCGCCGTCTTGCGAGCTGGAGGAAGGCCCCGCGGTCTCCTCAAGGCCAAAGTCTAGCCTGGAGAGATTAGCTTGCACGCCAGCATCGTCTCGTCGGACACGAGTTGGCGATAGTCCTTTTCACTTGGGGGCAGCCCCGCCAATGTCTCGTATTGATCCCCAAGGGTCACGGGCTTGGCCGTCCTCGCGAAAATGGCTGCATGATGGTTTCTAAGTCAGGAACTAATAAAAGAAGCTAATCAATAATCAACTTCGAGCTAAGAGTAAAGGATACTTACAAAGGCGGTTGAAATAGTGGTGTTCGCAGTTGCGAAACCCCTTGGACATAAAGAACTGGTCTTTAAAATCGTTGGGGTGGATGGGCAGCTCGATGACCGCAACCGAATTTGGGAAGCGAGTCAGATAGTAGAACCCGTCGCCTCGCCCCCGCTGCTCCGGGCTGGCCTTGAGGCAGAAAAAGTAAAGGATGTCTGCCGGTGTGGGGACCTCCCATTCCTGCTTCAGGAATAAGTATTTCAGCCCCGCTAACAAATGATATGAGTTAGGGGGGAGCTGGAAAGGAGCCAGCTTCACGTAATTAAGAAAATCCACGAAGTACTGGTCCAGCAGGAGGAAAGCCCCAGCCTTGAGGTACTCGTCGCTCCAAGCGGCGTACTCCTCATCGAGCGGCGCGCAGCTCCGCTCACCTTCGAAAGGAGGTCGGGCGTCTAGGGCGCCCCTCCCTATTTCAATGTTGTGGGAAAGGAATATCTTATTCACTTTCCCCTGGGTGGTGACCTTTGAGACGATCCTCTCAGCCTCGAAGAAAGCGTCGGGCCCCACCTCGAGCTCTTGCTCCACGGCTGGACCGAAAACAAGGATTGGAGAGTCCGTGACCACCTCCTTTCCCTTGTTGGCTTGCTGGGAAGACGAGCTGGCAACATTCTTCTTGGGTGCGCTTTTCTTTGGTCCCATCTGGTTGCCTAGCGATCAAAAGAAGAAAATTTAGAAAGGGCAACCTAAGCATAAGAAAGAATCTAGCGAAGTGTTTCCTTTACACGGACTGAGGTAATCTCAGCCCGTGGAGAGTGAGACCACGCGGTTCTATGAACACGCGCCTGTGCTCCCAACAGATCCCCGATTACTCGGAATCCGTGTGTTAGGAGGGTCAGGGTAACAGTTTTCCTTGGAAGGAAAGTTTCAGTAGGCAAACAGTGCAAAACCGCTTGTGAGCGTGTCCCCTAAGCTACCCGGTTTTGCACCCTAAAAACTGGTTATTTCAAACAGGCATACAAGAATTCTACCCAGAAAATTTCCCCAGAAAGTGTACCCTATGAGTCATGCCCCTAAGTGGTTTTTTCTACGGTCGATGCCCTAGGATAAAAACCTACGCGTATCATACCAACAAAAAAACCAGCAAAATACTGCATGCGGCTACAGAAACAATTTACCTAAGCAACAGTGAAGGAAAAAATGTAAAAGCATGCACAAGCGAGGGACTTATAGAATATTTTGCTGTGGTGAGACTGAAAGGGTCGTCTGGGTTGGAGTCCTGCTGAAATTGCTGGTGCCAAAGTCTCAAAGGAGCTCTCATGCCTGAATTTCTGGAACGCTGGGAACAGTAACCGGAAGAAAGAGGGGGGTTTTTTGAGACTGAGAAGAAAGAAGAAGATGAAGAAATGAGGAAATTTTCAAAAGAATGGGTGGCCAATGTGAAGGGTGGCCACCTCTTTTATATACGTAAGAGGCCAAGTGAGGAGGGTTGTTGGATCGCCTTGATGTAGGATACAAGGATCACTACTCGAAAGGCGAAACGACAACCGAGTATAGGCTAGGCCATTTAATGCGGTTCTCGGAAGACGTACCGTCACCAACCACGATGCTCCACGTACTTGACGCCTGCATAATGGGCGGAATGTGAAGAGTCCACAAAGAAGCCTAAAAGCCCCCATTGTGGCCCCAGATGGCGTCATGTGCCACGAGCAGAGGCTTGGGGGGCAAATGTACGCCCTAATTATCCACGGTCTATTAGCGAGCTGAGATATGGCATAATTATATCAGCCATGTGGACGACACGTACCCGGGGCTGCTGTTACTAGGTCCTACCTTCTTAGCTCGAGGTAACCAAAGACTTGCTAAGATTACTAAGGAATCGGGTCAGAAGTATGGACATCACGGGCTAAGAGGACAACAAGCTCGAGTTACGAGCTTGAGTTGGCATCGGTGACCCCTTATAAAGTCAACCACGCAATGTAAACGTGCATATATCAGACATCATGTGTCTGATATATCCCTGAATTCTCGGACACGCAGCATAAACGTGCGTGTTCTGGCACCCACGACTGGGTTGGGCCGTGCGGCCCATTATCCCTCTTACCTATTGATTAGACCATACTTTCTTTGTCAGATTTTAGGAATTAATCATGAATGTCACAGAAGTGACATGATGGGTAAGAAGGTCACGGGATGACCCCCCCCCCCCCCCCCCCTTTTCCCAACCCCCAGGTGCCCTCTCCCTATAAATATGGAGACCCAGGGAGTTGCAAATGGTTGGATCCTATTGTGTAAAGAAACACCCTGTAAAGAATACTAGAGAAATAGCAATAATATTGGCTGGTGGATTAGAATGATTTTAACCTTTGAACCACTTAAAAAAAATATTCGTGTCATCGTTTTATTTTAAGATCATTCATCTGTTATGGTTCATTACTTAGCACTAATCCCACTCTCTATTCTATTAATTACCTGTTGGCGAAGAACCGCGTCAACATAGATAATATTAATTAAATATTGTGATAATTGCGTTTGGTACATTTAAATATATTTTATAATATGATGTATATAAATATATATTATTTTACCTCCAAAAAATTATATATTAACTTATTGTTTGTAGCGAGGCAATCTTGCCAGTTCCTACCTCGTTTCAAATCATGTTTATTTAATACTAAATATGTGACAACACATGCTCAAAATGGGTTCAATACCAATTTTGATTTATTATTATTTTTTTAAAACACCGTATCTTCCTTATAAAAACGTGCTAACATTAAAAGCTTGTATATATGTATGTATGTATATTATATAGTCTTTAATATAATATGAAATGATTGTCTCGATCTTGCAAGATTCAACCAATAAAATGATTTTGAGCATTTTCATTGGCCAAACAATTTAGTTTTCCTTTCCTTTATAATCTTCCTGCTCTCTTGTTAACTTTTCAAAAGAGAGAATGAAAGAGAGACTATATATTGGCAAGGTCAACGGTTGATGAGGATGAGGCGAAGCCCAAAGAAAATGATCATGGACATGGACATGATGATGGCAACTCAGCCACTCCTGCTGTTGTTCTCAGCACCATGGTCGCCGTCTGTGGAGCTCTTGCCACTGGCTGCATGGTAATATATTCTCATGTTTCGCTTCTAAGTAACACCTCCTTTGGCCAAGGATGTATATATATGTAATGAAGGTTTAATGATCATTCATAGTCACATACTTCATGTTCCTCGAGAAAAGAGTTACATAAACAAAGAGTTATTATTATGATTGGCCTTGCAGTCTGGATATTCCTCACCTGCTCAATCTGGAATTATGGAAGACTTGAGACTCTCTATTGCAGATGCAAGTGTCCAATCCATTAATAAGCTCCTTACTTTCTATCAAAACTTCTCCTTTTTTATACTGACCACCATCACCTTCCTATAATGTGCTAGCACTCAGTTTTTGGTTCAATAATGACAGTTGGAGGTGTGGTAGCTAGGAGGACTAATAAATGGGCCATTAGCCGATCTCATAGGACGCAAAGCTGTAATAATTCTCTCTGGCTATACCCTTTTAAATCTATAGTTTAAGTGCATTTTCCTTTTGAAATAACTAAGCAAAGTTTGTAATGGAGCAGACAAGGTGGTTCTCTGAAGTAATAACCACTACAGGTTGGCTTTCTATAGCATTTGGAAAGGTAACACTCTTCTTCCACCTCAAAATACCTAATAATTCTAAATCATTTTAATTTGAATGTGAAAAGAGGTTACTTAGTTTTAATTATAGTTTTAA
Organism: Humulus lupulus; assembly: GCF_963169125.1. Lineage (NCBI taxonomy): Eukaryota > Viridiplantae > Streptophyta > Magnoliopsida > Rosales > Cannabaceae > Humulus > Humulus lupulus. Next base: position 19,111,058 of record NC_084799.1, on the reverse strand, counting down.
AAATCATCAACTCTTTTATCAGAATGCTTGGTGGCTGGACCATGGAAGATTGTTACTTGGCTTTGGACAAGTGCATTTCATTAATGACTTAACATTTGAATTGTTTTTCTTCAACATTGCTTATATATATTCATATATAATATTAATTAACTAATGATGAATAACTGTTAGCTCTACAGGTACCTGTGTACATAGCTGAAATAGCTCCCAAAAGCATTCGGGGAAGTCTTGCTTCTGCAAATCCGGTACTTATAAGTTAGACCTTATGACTATGAAAGCTAAAAGGAGGACTCAACTGCCAACTCCATAGCCCTTTGAAAGAGCTCCATACTTTCATTGATATAAAATTTTGTTTAAATGGGCAGTTGATGATGGGTTTTGGGATTTCATTGATGTACTTCATTGGGAATGTTACTGGCGCGCCTTGGCTATCATTGGTAAATCATTTGTTTAGTTTTACTTTTCTCTACTCTTGTATTAAATTTATATCAAAAGATTAAGTTGATATGAACTGAGTTGGTTCTTCCTTTTTCATAATTTTGCTATTTTTATATGTTGATTGATTTTGTTTTTCAGGTGTACTTCCATCTATATTGCATATTCTAGGAATGTCCTTTGATTCTGAGTCTCCAAGGTGGGTGGTGAGTCAAAAAAGAAAGCAAATGTAACGCCCTGGTTACTCCAAGACCGTTACGGTGAACTTTGAACCGTGAATTTAACTCGCTAATCGAGTTCTTTGGTTAAAAATGTGCTTCTAGGTGTTATTAATAGGTTAAGGTAGAAAACCAATCAAAATGAAAGGATATATTTTATTTAAAGCATAAAACTGTTCATGGGCCCATAAAAACGTTTATAAGTTATTTACAATGCAAAATAGTCATTACAGTTTGAAATTTACAACCCGCCGATCTAAGCGGCAAAAATAGGGTAAACCCCCTAGTTCCCCTGAGAACTCCTTGGCCGTGGTGGTCAAGCGGCCGCATATGTACACATCGCCACCTAAGCTCTCCACTCAAGGCTGTGTAGACTTCTCTTTCCCTTTACCTGCACCACATAGCACCCATGAGCCAAAGCCCAGCAAGAAAACACAATAATGCAAGTATATAATATCAAATGATGATCATGATAATCATACAGAGCTTATAGACCTGAACAGATGAGTGAATATTACTTTGTGGTTACATAACCATGAAGGAGCTTATAGCTCTTAATCAGATGAGTGATTTAACACTTAAGGTTCTGGTAAACCATAATGAGTGACTGATGGGTAAGTCACTAGCTTAAACAGATAAGCGACTGATGGGTAAGTCACTAGCTTAAACAGATGTGTGACTGATGGGTAAGTCACCACGGGGCTCGGAACCCATATCCATGTGACTAAACAATCATCGGGGCTCACTGGCCCTGGCTTTAAATGACTAGCCTTTGGCTAGACAAGCGCTTTTAATTTTCATCGAACTTAAGGTCGGTCCGGCATTAATGCTCATTTGAGTTATTCAATGCAGATGTCTATTAGATCTAATTTTTGTCGCCCTGTGTTAACATGCTAAGACCGTTCTTGACTTATGAGTCAATATTAGGTGACCAGTGCTCAGTACCACTGCCAAACTTGACTAATGAGTCACAGCTTCACAGTTGATACTGACACCATTGCCAATTTTGACTATTCAGTCAGCGCCATACACAAGCGAGCAAGATATACTAAGCATTCAATATTTAATCCATGTCCACATTTAAACATTCAACATGTCTCATGAATAACCATGCATGTCACATATGGGGTGCAGTTTTCTTACCTCTGGTTCGAGCAAGAATTAATGAAAGAACGACCCTTGAGAACGATCTGTCTTTTAGTTCCTTAGCGATCACCTAGTCATAACCAATTGGAATCCATTAATAAAGTAAATCAATAAATGGTTCACAATCTAAAACCACACTCCCGGGATCAATCTCGCACTCTCGGGACTCCCAATCTACCTAAACGGGGTAAAGGAGCCCATCCCCGAGCCATAAAAGTCATCCCGAGCCCTAAAATAGGCTTTCTGAAAAATGGACTAGCGTTGCAGCGCTGCTAGGTGGTGCTGAGGCGCTATTTCAAGTCAGAGAGACCCAACTCTCTGCCCTGCCAAGCGCTGTGGCGCCAATTACAGACCAGAATCTTTCAGGTTTCCTTCCTTGCGACTTCCCCTGAAATCTAAGCTTTCAAACCAATCCCAAACATCACCCAAACATCAAATTCAACCCCTAAACTTCATACATATCACAACCTCATCAAAACCCAATCAACCTTACTAAACAATTTCCATTGATTCCCAACTAAACACCTCAAATTCTCAACTGAAAAACCATAAGAAAAAAACAGAGTACACCTAAAATTCATGGATGAATTCTTACCTCAAGTGGGATTTGAGTCCTCTTCAATGGATGAACCAAGTTCCTAAGCTCCCACCTTTGATTTCCTAGCTTGTTTCTTCAAATTGGGGTTCAAAAATCAGAAGGAAGAAGGAGGAGAAATGGTGTACGAGAAAGCTGTTTGATACTCTGTTTCTTGCAATGTTCTACAGCCTTCAATGGCTTATATCAATCCTAGGGGTGAAAAGACTAAAATGCCCCTAGGTCAAATAAATGTTTCTAAAAGCTCCCAAGGGTAAAACCGTCATTTCTCACCTATTTCGTTAATCATAATTAACACCCTCCAATTCCCGCTATTCTCGATATTCTCAAATACCAATAATTCAAATCCCGTTACCCTATAATTCCTGGCAATGCTCTAATCATTAAATCACCCCGAGACTCACCCCGAGCCTTGAACTTAATCCCGTTATGACCACACTACTAATTGCATTCAAAGATCGTCTCATGCCGAATAACTCAAACAAATCCACATTATAATGTGGCCTCAGCAATAAATTACAAGCATGCACCAAAATATACAATTATGCCCTAAACGGGCCAAATTACCAAAATACCCATGTAATGAAATGTGGACCCACATGCATGCCTTTAACATCATATTATAATATAAATCACATAAACATGCATATAATAGTTTAATGGCATAATAAATCAATTATGGCCCTTTCGACCTACTAATCCAACCATTAAACCACATTAGGGATTTCAGGGCATTACAACAAAGGAAGAGGAAGAACCTTATATATTTTCTCATGAATTTAGCTGATTTTTTTCAAATTATTTTTAGTTTTAAGCATATTTGTTTTTTAAACCATTTCTGTACGATGAGTAAAGATCCTTTTTTTTTCTCTCTTTCAAATGATTGTGATCGACATGCAAAAGTTGGTAAACACAGAGAGCTTAAAGCTACATCACAGAGCCTTAGGGGGGAAATTATGATATCTCTGTAGAAATTGCTGAAATTATAACAAGTCCTTCAGCATAATATCATTAGATAGTAGCTTCAAACAAACTAGTGGAATGTTATATATTATTTCTATCTAATTACTAAGTAGAAGAATTATTTTGGGACAAAAACAAAATGACTAACATGGTGTCCCAATGTTGTGGCAGGAATATACAAAACTTGTGAACAAAACTCAGATAGGGCTCTAGATTTATTCTAGTGAAGATATGCTCATCCACTTATTGTGAGCATCCATTCACAAATTATGAAATTTTTGTTTGAGAAATAAGAAATAGTATCAAAAGTAAGCGTGAGCTCCTCCTTCTCTCTGCCATGGCGCGACGACGTAAGGTGGTGCAGAAGCTTGTTCAGGCAGATCCCCGTCCCGAGCTCCCTTCATCCACTGAAATACCATCCATCGTACCATCGACTGACAGGATATGTGAGTTCGATACTGATGTGAACATCTCTTCAGAGGTTCCTGAGAATTCAAGTAAGGATGAGGCTTATGTTTCTCCGATTAAGCAGACAATACCTGAGATTAGATCCCCTTCATGGGTGGAGGAGGTAGAGAATCAGTCGTTTCAAGAAGCTGCGAAGGCAACCTGGTCTCGATTCAAGGAATCGCTTCCTATTCAGGGGGGTTTAAAACTCGAATATAAGGAACCTCTACAGCAGGAAGGGCAAAAAATTGCTCAACTGGACCTAGAGGAAATTGCAATCGAAGCTTCTTTCTGGAATTTGACCTTGATTTGTGTAGTTATGGGAGCTAACCCGCCATTGCCTGCATTCGAAGGTTTTATTAACCGGATTTGGGGGAAACTTGGGATCAAACGAGTTGCAAGGATGAATTCAGGATTTACGATGGTCAAATTCAGAGATGAGGCTACTCGTGACTTGGTCCTAGAATCAGGGGCTGTTCATTTTGATCGGAAGCCTGTTATCTTAAGGCCTTGGACTGCTGATATTGAGTCTCTGAGATCGATTAAATCAGTGTCGGTTTGGATTCGTCTACCAGATCTTGGGTTATAGTACTGGGGCGAAAACTGTTTAAGTGCTTTGGTTAGCACTATTGGGAAACCAATAATGATAGATAAGATCACAAAAGACAGGTCGATGATTAAATTTGCTCGGATATTAGTTGATATGGAAATATCAGACTCTCTTCCTAAGTTCATTAGCTATATCAATGAGAGAGGTCAAGTAATGGACCAAGTGATTGACTATGAATGGATGCCTACAAAATGCTCTCAGTGTAAGAAGTTAGGACATACAGTCTCAACTTGCAAATTTGGAGAAGGATTGGTTTGGAGGAAGAAGGATAGTCCAACTAATCAGGCGGATGGTGGTATTGCTCATGGAGATACTAGCACTCACCAGAAACAAGGTCAGGATAATTCATCCCAGTACTCATCAAAAAAGGAGTCGATATCACAACATGAGGAACTTCCTAAGGATCAAGGCTGGACTACTCCGAAAAACCCAGGTACAGTGAAATTGAAATCCCCTGTTACAGACCGGAATAGTAAAAATACATTCAGTGTTCTTCAAGAACAGAAGAAGTTTCTCAATGACCCTTCATTATTATTGAACTTGAATGGACAATTTCAATATAATGAGTTGGAATGTTAGAGGTATAAATAAGAAGAATAAGCAGATAGCTATTTTGGATGTCTGCCGGATAAATAAGATTGGTATTGGAGCTCTTCTAGAAACAAAAATAAAGGGTGATAAACTGAAGGATGCAATGGAAACTAGTTTTCAGGGTTGGAATTATCATAATAGCATAAGGTTGGAGGGCCGAATTCTTTTGATATGGAAGGATAGCTGGGTCAAAGTGGAAGTTATCAAAGATCATTATCAATTTTTGCATTGTAGAGTTCAATTTTGTATCACTGGCCAAGAGTTTTGCTTTACTGTAGTTTATGGTTCTAATCAATTGGAAACTAGGAAAATGCTCTGGTCAGAGTTGTCTACTTTGCCTCTTCCAATTAAACCATGGCTTATTATGGGAGATTTTAATGCTGCTTTTGATCCTAGTGACAGAAGAGGTGGTAGGTGTATTTTGAAAAAAGAGCTTGAAGATGCTAAGAATTGGCTTGATCTTGGTCTGGTGGAAGAAATGAATTTACTGGGTTCCTTTTACACTTGGTCTAATAATCAGGAAGGGGATAATCGCATATTCTCTAAACTAGATAGAGTTTTTGTCAATGAGGACTGGCTGGACATTTTCCCTTCTGTTATAGCTGCTGCTCGTTGGGAAGTGACTTCAGATCATTGTGTTGTTATTCTGAAACAAACAGGTATTTCAAATGAGGGTTTTGCTCCTTTTCGGTTCTATAATATGTGGATAAGCCACCCTCAATTTAGAACTATTGTCTTAACTAATTGGAACAAAGACCTAAGAATCAAGGGATGTGGTTTAGATCAGGTTTCTTGGAAACTTATGCGGCTGAAGCATGAATTGAAAAAGTTTAATTGGAAGATTATTGGGGATGTGGCTAGGAACTTTGAAGACAGTAAAGCTGAGTTTCAAAAGGCTAGGTTTGATCTTTTTTCTGACCCGCAGAATCAAATTTTAGCTTCAGCCGAGAGAATATCATTTCAGAGATTTAAAAATCAAGGGAAGATCTATGGCAGTTTCCTTAGGCAAAAAAGTAAGATAGAGTGGCTCCAATTCGGCAATGAAAATTCCTCCTACTTTCATGCCTATATGAAGCAAAGGAAGAGAGCTAATAGAATAGCATCTTATGTAACAGAAGATGGCAGAGTAGAGGACAGATATCCTAAGGTAATTAGTTACTTTGTTGATCATTTTAAAACTGCCCTGGGTTGTCCTAATAAAGCTACTAAAAATGTTGATTATGCCATAACAGATCTGGGTCCAGTTTTGAGTGTTGAAGATCAGCTGGCTCTAATCAAGCCTTTCTCTAACAAAGATGTTAAAGCAGCGTTGTTCAGTATAAGCTCTATAAAGAGTCCTGGACCAGATGGTTTTGGGGCTGGGTTTTTTAAAAGCTTATGGAAAGACATAGGGAAGGAGGTTTCTAAGGCTGTTCTTGGTTTTTTTGAAACAGGGTATATTCCTAAAGCAATGAATAGTACTATTCTAACCCTTATCCCTAAGGTTGATCACCCGAATATAGCTGCTAATTTTAGGCCAATCGCCTGCTGCACTACCCTCTATAAATGCATTTCTAAAATGCTATGTCATAGGGTGATTGGTATTCTTCCAAAGTTGATCAACCAAAACCAAGGGGTTTTTATGAAAGATAGAACTCTTGCTCATAATGTTTTAATTCTCCAAGATCTCTTAAAGGGTTACAAAAGGAAGCATAGCTCTCCTCGGTGCTTATTGAAGATTGACTTGAGCAAAGCCTATGACTCCATTGATTGGGACTTTCTAGAAAACCTGCTGAAAGCTTTAAGATTTCTTGATCGCTTTATAAGATGGATCATGATTTGTATGAGAGGTGCCTCTTATTGCCTTATGTTGAATGGTCGTCTTCATATAGTTATGGAGTACCTTACTCAATCCTTATTTCGAGCAGCTAAAGGAAAAGGTTTCAAATTTCACCCATTATGTAAATCTCTAAATCTAATTAGTCTATGTTTTGCTGATGATTTACTTATTGTGTGTAAAGCCAATACTAGCTCCATTCAGATTATTCAGCATACTTTAGAAGAGTTTTCAGCTGCGTCAGGTCTGCTTATCAATAAAAGCAAATCTAGAGCTTATTTTGGAGGGGTTTCGGACCAAGATAAATCTATTTTGCTGAATATTTCTCAGCTGATTGAAGGCGAGTTTCCCCTGAATTATCTTGGTCTGCCTTTGAGACCAACGAAATGGAAGGCAATGGATTATGACTTAATCTTAAAAAAGATAAGACAGAGACTGTGTGTTTGGGCTAGTAGGAACCTTTCCTATGCAGGGCGGGTCCAGCTGATCCAATATGTTCTGTTGGGTATTAGGAACTACTGGATGAGCATCTTCCTCTTACCTCAGAGTGTCCTAAAGGAGATTGATCATCTTTGCAGAATATTTCTTTGGGGAGGAAAAGGAAATAGGAGCAAGTTTCATCTTACATCTTGGGAGCTAGTTTGTTGCCCTAAAAGTCATGGTGGGTTAGGTTTCAAGGAGGGGCCTCTTTGGAATAGATTGTTGCTATCTAAATTCATTTGGGCTATATCTTCTAAGTAGGATTTGCTTTGGGTTAAATGGGTTAACTGTATTTACTTGAAGGGGACTCAGATTTGGGATTAAAATTTGCACCATGATTCCAGCTGGTATTGGAAAAAACTGATCAAGATCAGCAAAGCTCTTTCTTTTTCTTTGCTGGTTTCTGTTTCAGCTAATGGGAAATTGGTTTTGTCTAGACTTTATCAACTGTTTCTGACTAGCAGCCTAAAGCCTATCATGAAATCAGTTTGGTGTTCTATTTCAGTGCCTAATCATAAGTTCATTCTTTGGCAAGCTGTTCATCAAAAGCTGGCAACTAGGGATATGTTACTCTATTGTCATATTCCTCTTCCCTCTCTGATGTGCCCGATTTGTGATCTAGTGCCTGAAAATCACTCTCATTTATTCTTTGAGTGTGTTTTTTCTAGGAGAGTAGTGCAGTCTGTTTTTGAGTGGTTGCAAGGTCTCTGTTGGCCCTCTAACTTCTTAGACTGGTGCAATTGGCTGGAGGCAGACAGGAAAAACTTCAAGGACCGGATCACACTAGCTGTTCTAGCAGCTTCAGTTTATTACATTTGGTATACTCGGAATAGATGCCATTTTGACAGTAGTTGTCTTATGATTTCTTCTGTAACTAGGTTGATTAAATCTTCTGTTTCAGCTAGAATTCTTGGCTTTAAGCTTAGATCTAAGTCTGAGGCTTCTAGAGCTAATCAAATGATTCAGTTTATATCTAATCTGTATTGAGTGAGAGCTTTTTAGCTCTGGTTTGCTATCTGTAATGGTTGTGTGTTGATCAATAAAATTCCTCTTTTCTTGAAAAAAAAAAGAAATAGTATCTTTCCATGAGGTGTCTGAACTTATTTTCCCATAATTGGTTTAGGTTGGAGTTGGGCTGATGGTACTGCAAACACTTGGGGGGAGCAGCGCGATTCTTTTCTACTCTAGCTTTATTTTCTCGACTGAAGGCATTGGGCTCAAAATGTTCGGCCCAAATATCTTGTTATTTTGGGAATAAGTAAAACAGAGCGTTTTGCCCAAAGAAAGGAGAAGTTGTCAGAAGTCACGGGTCAGAGGCAGATCTCTCTTCTGTCCTCTGCAAATTGAATGGGTAAAAAGGGAATTTTAGCGGGAAATTCCGTTATTTCAATATCCAATCAGGAAGTAGATTGTACAACTAACTCTCTTATGTTTTGTCCTATAAATATCACTTCATTAAAGAGGAAAAGATATATTGACTTAAGCATCAGAGTGTCTTTCTTGCAGGTACATCCTGACGATTCAACGATCATCAAAGCCATCTGTGTCACCAGAGAAGATTGGAGAATCAACGTTAGATACTAAGTACCTCCTGAAATAGAAAGATCAAAATTGTTGCATCAACAATTTGGCGCCGTCTGTGGGAACGATCGAAAATTTATAAATAAAGAAAGTTTCGCAAGAACAAGATCCATTTGAACATGAAAGTCATGCCGCCAAAAACTAACGAAGCATCGAGCGCAGTCGTTCTCAACGCTTCCACGGTAGACGTCGGTGAACAACTCGACAAAATGTGCCGATTATTGAAGGCTAGTCAACAGAAGTCTGATGAGGCCATCAAAACATTGACAACGGCACAAGGAAAAATGGAGGCTGAGATTGCCGAATTAAGGAAAGCAAACGAAGGCCTACACAAGAATCAGGAAAAGGAAAAATCCAATCCGGGTGGGTTAGGAACCCTGGTTGTCTAGGTCGACCCATCCGAAGACAGCACTCCTCGTGCCAGAGATGGATCTCAGGCCCCGATGTCGTCGTCACCAGCACATCAACATCAGAAGGCTATTGATCGACATACTAAACTGTATGACGTACAAACAGACGCCGACATAGAACCGCTGCGAATGAGCCGAGCCGCCATAGAGCGTGGTCGCCCGCAAACCCATACCTGGGCCGGGCCCGAAGCAACCACTGAAGATCCTACCCCCTCCGCTCGGTTCTTGGAAAGTTGGAAAGAGGAAATGTTTCGAGAAGTCATGCAAAAAATTTCTGAGGGTCGACCCGCGCACGGCTCTGACTTTGCCGAATTGGTATCAAGAACTACTGAAAAATCATCCTTCGCTAAATGGATCCAGAATGAACCAAAACCAAGAGACTTCGTGATCCCTCCTTTCCCAGCCTTTAACGGGAAGGGAGATCCCCTTAGTCACTTGTTTCAGTTTCAACAGAAAATGGCATTAGAGGTAAACAATGAAGCTATGCACTGCAAAGTGTTCTCCATAACCTTTTCTGGACCTGCCTTGTTGTGGTTCAGGCAGCTCAAACCTGTTTCTATTAATAGCTTTTGCGATCTCCGTAGAGCCTTCTTACAACAATACAATGCTAACCGTGAAGCTTCAAGAACTATGACAGACCTCTATCGAATTGAGCAAGGAGAAAATGAACACCCAAAGCCGTACCTACAACGCTTTATTGATTTTGTACACCAAATCCACGATGTAGAGCCAGCAACCGCAGCCAATATCTTCGTTAAAATATTGCAAGTAGGATCTCTCTTACACGAAAATCTCACTATGACCCCACCATACGACATGGAAGAAATACAGGTCCATGTCGAAGGAGTCTTTCGAGTTTTGGAGTGTCACGAGCGCGCCCAGAAGAAAATTTCTCTCATCTCCAAACCACCCCCAAAAACCCTTCTCCTCCACTAAAGGGGGAGGATAGGAGAAAGAGACTTGAATTAGAACCTTCAAAGGGAAGGAAGAGACCAAGAAACAACAGTGATTCCCCAAGATTCTCTTCTTTCGAATACACTATCCCACAGGAAGTCATTTATGAAGAAAACAAAGACCGCCCTATCTGGCGAGAACCTTATAAGATCACCACTCCTCCGGAAAGGCGAGACAAAAACAGGTTCTGCATTTTCCACAAAGATCATGGACATACGATCTCCAAATGTCATTACCTCCACAACCAAATTCAGGCTCTTATGAGAAATGGAATATTGGCTCAGTACATTAAAGGATCCAATAGAGCAAGCATCCCGTAGCCCAGTGTCACTCCGACCCCGGTGCCCACAATAGCACCAACCTCGACGAACGTAGCTTCTTCAAGTACGCAAGAACCCCTGAAGCAAGTCATGATGATACACGACATCATGGAACCAACCATGGAGGAGGAATGAAAGACCAAACATCAGAGGCGAATGGAGGAAATAGTGAAGCGATATAGGTTACTGGAGCACACTGTCAACTTTGTCACTGCAGAAGAGAGGTGTTATCCCACCACTCCAATAACTTTCACAGAAGAAAATCTGCGAGGAGTTCATTTACCTCACAATGACCCATTAGTCATCAAGCTCCAAGTAGATCGGTGTCATTTAGGAAGAGTTTTAGTCGATGGGGGCAGCGACGTTTATATCCTATTCTGGGAAGCTTTCCAGAAAATGGGTCTTGAGGAGAGCCAGATCAGACCTTCTGTCATACCAGTCCTAGGATTAAACAGCCAAAGATTCTACCCAAAGGGAGCTATCAAACTAAATGTCATCGCCGCAGAACGCAATTTAGAAGTTGACTTCTTGATAATCGATTCCATCACAAGCTACAACGCGATCATGGGGCGAAGTTGGATCCATAGAATGCAGGGTGTTGTCTCCACTTTACACCGGGTCATGCAATGCCAATCTCCCGATAGACGTTACACCATTGACATCAAGGGATGCCAAAGACAGGCAAAGAAGTGCTACTTAACCCTGAAAGAAATAAACAAGGTGAGCGCACCGGTCTCTGACGACATTAACAATAAATAGCAATTAGCGGGCAAGTTACCAGCATATCTCAAAGATATAGAAGATGAGGAAGAGCACAAGAAACCGCAGTCAACTCTCGATGGCTTATAAGAGATTTGCATAGACTCGAACGACCCATCTAAAAAATTGCTGGTAAGTGCCCGATTGCAAAATCCCGAAAAGCAAGAGCTGATCAAATTCCTCAAGACAAGAGTCGGGACTTTTGCCTGGTCCCCACATGACATGCCTGGCATCAACCTAGAAATTATGCGTCATAGCCTCAATATCTCAAAAGACTTTCCAGCTGTCAAGCAGAGGCAGAGAAGGTTCGCTCCCGAAGTTAATCAAGCAATACAAGATGAAGTGAAACGTTTGTTGAGTATAGGTGCAATCGAGGAATGCCTATACCTCAATTGGCTAGCAAACCCAATGTTGGTTCGGAAAAAGAATGGGAAGAAAGGAGTATGCATCGACTATACCAACCTGAATAAAGCATGTCCCAAAGACAGTTACTCGCTCCCAAAAATTGATCAGATGATAGATACTACAACGAGTTAGGAAAGAATGAGCTTCCTCGATGTTTACTCAGGATATAACCAGATCCCAATGAAGAAGGAGGATCGGATTCACACTGCATTCACAACAGAGCGTGGCTTGTACTGCAACAAGGTCATTGTAATGACCCAACTACTCTAGACTTTTGGACCATTAACGAAAACTAAACATACTAATCCTTAATAAAACTTACATTGTGAAAATACCATAGCTTTATTAGGAAACTTGTAAAAATAAGAGTTACTTACATAAAATGTCAAGTAGGATATGGGATCCCAGTGTTTTAAAAACAAAACATAATTTAAAATAGAAAGGAGTTACATAGCAAGTGCAGAAAAATACATGTAAAACCATAAAAACAATACTACATCCTCGAAATCGAACTCTCGACCCCTTGAATCCATTCATCACCGATACACATTCCCCAAGCATCCACGAACCTTACCGCCACTATAGCTATTTTCCTGCATGTATAAACAAAAAGGAATGAGCCTAATGCCCAGCAAGGAAAAATCTAACACGTAGTTCATATACATAAATTTCATAAGAAACATAAAAAAAAAAACTTAACATAACATTACACTTATATCATACACATACTATAATGGCCATTATTACTTGGGGTCCCATAGACCAAACAAGTCATATGCCCATTAGATTAGTGGGGTCCTACTAGCTAAGTAGGTCATATGCCCATAATCTATTTGGGGTCTTGTTAGTCATTTGGGTCATATGCCCAAGCCTACATACATACATATCATAACACATTTCATATCATAAAAACATAAGATAACACATATAAAACATATAACATATGAATTCTATCCTATTTTCCTTACCAAAATACCGGGAAAAGAGGACAGAGGTGGGACTTTGGAACACTCCTAAGAACCATTTGAAAAAGAGTGAGTATAGAGAAGAAGAGAAATGAAAGGAAACGGAAGGACTAAACCATTGAGAAAAATACTTACCAAAACCTTTTTGCTTAAGAACTTAGATTTCCTAACCAAAATAAAGATTAAGGTTAGAGGCTGAGTAGAAGACTATGAGAAATTAAAATAATACCAATGAACTAAGGTGTAGAAATACCTTGAAGACTTGTAGACCAATCTAAACCTCGAACCGAAATACTATGAAACCTTACTTCCCCAAGTGTTTGATAAGCTTATGATGATCAAGCTTATGATTTCCCCACCCAAGTGTTTACACTCTCACACTCACCTAGCAACTTGCAGCCTCTGAACTTAGAGTAAAAGGTGAATAATGGCTGCGTACTAGGTCCTATTTATAGAGTTTAGGAATGAAAGGATCTTAATTTAACTTGAATAAAAATAATGGCTTTTTAGGTGAAAATAATTTGAATAATCGTTCAGCAGAGGCTGAAGACTTGTTCAAAAAGTTACTGGACTTATCAAGAGGTTGAATGGCTGAATGGAAAACAAATTCAAAAACTTTCAAAATAAGCTAAAGGAGGCGATATATCGCCCCCTGTAGGCGATATATCGCCTGGGCCAGTATGCCCGAGGCAGTCGTGCATCGTTTCGTGTTTTCTGTATCTACGTGCTGCGATATATCGGCATTCGCTGATTATTTAAACACGAAATTACACATTTTTAGCTTAATTCAAATTGAGTAAACAGCCTTGACTAAGCCCTTAAACGTATTCAAAGTTGCTGACTGACCTTAGAGCATTCAAACTTTACCCTTATTAAATTTAATCCTCAAAATACTTAATCCTTAATCACCCATACATAACATGTGCTTAAAATCCTATTGGTCCTTATCTAAACCTTATAGTATAATAAATATTATCCTTAATATCAGTCATATTAATCAAACCTTAGGTTAAAATTAATATTCTTAAACTATAGGTTAAACTTAGAAAATCTACAAGTACTACTATGAGTGTCCAAATAAATCCCGGCCTGAACCAAAAATCCACAGTCATAAAGATAATACTATAAATACTATAATACTACTATCTAACTAGCTAAGTAAAGTTCTTGGACTCTACAGTCATGCCTTTTGGCCTAAAAAATACAGGTTCAACATATCAAAGGCTAATGAACAAGCTCTTCTTTGCATTGTTAGGAAAAAACATGGAAATTTATATTGACGACATGGTAGTTAAATCTCGGCAAGGTATCACACACGTGGAAGACCTGACAGAGTGCTTCGACATACTCGATAGATATCAGATGAAGCTAAACCCAGCAAAGTGAACTTTCAGAGTATCTCCAGGACAGTTCTTAGGGTATGTAGTCAGTAAAAGAGGCATCGAGTCCAACCCAACTCAGATCGCCTCACTGTCAAAAGTCAAAAAGTCGAGAACTATTCGCGATATCCAAACTATAACAGGCAAAGTAGTAGCCCTGGGTAGGTTTATATCTCGTGTGTCAGACTGCTGCCAACCCTTCTTTCAATGTATTAAAAAAATACACCAATACGTCATGGGGAGCAGAACAAAATAAAGCTTCCGAGGAACTTAAGGTTTACCTAAGTACTCTGCCTATACTGAGCTCTCTCGTCCGTAATGAAATTCTCTTTCTATGCCTGTCAGTTTCTAACTTTGCCGTAAGTTCTGTGCTCTTCAGGGAGGAAGAAGGAAAGTAGAAGCCATTATTCTACTATAGTAGAATGCTGCTAGATACTGAAACACATTACAACATAATGGAGAAGCTGGTATTAGCATTGGTTACAACAAAAAAGAAGCTGAGACAGTACTTCAAAGGGCATACAATCGTTGTATACACTGATTATCCATTGAAGCAGGTTTTGAGCAAACCGGACCTCTCTCGAAGATTTCCAAGTAGGTAATCGACCTCGGCACATGTGATATACACTTCCAATCACAGAAAGCAAAGAAAGGGCAAGTATTGGCCGATTTCCTAGTTGAAATTCAATCATTTACACCCAAGACCGCCCCAACACTAACAAATTCAGAGGAGGAATGGGTATGGACAATGAATACAGATGGAGCCTCAAACTCGCAAGGAGCTGGAATTGGCATCACCCTAAAGGCATCCTCTAGATTAAAAATTGAGGAAGCCATATGATTAGAGAGCTGCATGCAACAAAAAATGAAGCCGAATACAAGACTCTGATTTATGGATTGGAATTGGCACGAAGCATGGGAATCAAGTGAATACGAGTCAGAGGAGATTCTAAGCTGATGCTGGAACAAGTGGCTGGTAACTTTGATACAAGGGCACTCCATCTAATAGACCTACTAAAAAGGTAATCACACTGAAGTCTCAGTTCCAACAATTTGAGCTCATCCAGATTCCACGGGAATTGAATCAGAAGGCGGACGCCCTTGCAAAGAGAGCCTCTATGGGAGAATATATGCGGCACTCATCAATTTCCAAGACCCTTGCACGAGAAAATCCACAAGTTTGCTCTGTTACAACAGAACTCGAATGTTGGATGGACCTGATTATCCGGTAACTGACCACATCTGAACTGCCTACCAATATAAAA
This sequence comes from Humulus lupulus, assembly GCF_963169125.1. Lineage (NCBI taxonomy): Eukaryota > Viridiplantae > Streptophyta > Magnoliopsida > Rosales > Cannabaceae > Humulus > Humulus lupulus. Next base: position 19,095,719 of record NC_084799.1, on the reverse strand, counting down.
TATGCCAAGCTTCTCCGCCTTAGATCTCAACACTGCTCCATGATCAATGGGACGTTATATCGAAAATCTTTTAATGGGCCATACTTGAGGTGTTTACGCCCAGCAAAAACGAAAAAAGTATTGGAAGAAATCCATGAAGGAGCTTGTGTAAACCACACAGGAGGGCGAAACTTAGCACACAAAGCATTGACGGTAGGTTACTACTGGCCGTACATGATGATAGAAGCCCGTGACTACGTGAAAAAGTGCGACCGATGCCAGAGATTTGCACCCAGCATACACCAACCAACACAAGTTCTGCATTCTGTCGTCGCCCCATGGCCGTTTGCAAAGTGGGGAATGGACGTGGTTGGTGAGCTCCCGAGGGCAGCCAGAGGGAAGCGATATATCTTGTTGGCCACTGATTACTTCACAAAATGGGTAGTGGTAGAGACCTACACAACAGTAAGAAAAACTGACACCATGAGTTTTATATGGAAGCACATCATTTTCCAATTTGGAATCCCTAGTGAAATAGTCGTTGATAATGCAACACCATTCCAGAATGCCAAAGTCCAAGAGTTGTGTGATACCTTACACATAAACTCGAGCTTCGCTTCTGTCACTTATCCCCAAGGCAATGGACAAGCAGAACTTCCAATAAGGTCATGTTCGCAAACATAAAAAAGAACTTAGAAGACAAAAAGGGTGCATGGGTAGACGAATTATCGAAGGTACTCTGGGCATACAGAACCACCAAGCGAGCCTCTATTGGCGAATCACCCTACGCAATGGTGTACAGAACAAAAGTCGTTATCCCAACAGAAGTTGGCCTGCCAACCCTCCGTACGGAAATCACCACTGATCAAACCACAAATAACGAATAGTTATCCCACAACCTTGACCTTTTAGATGAATTCTACATGAGCGCACAGATCAGACACAAGAAATATCAGAAAGTAGCAGAACACTATTACAAAAAAAGGGTAAACTCACGCTCATTCAAAAAAAGGGAGTGAGTTCTGCGCAAAGTTACTGGCAATTATAAGAAGTTGAAGCCAAACTGGGAAGGACCTTACGAGATCACAGAGGCGTTAGGGCGAGGGTCTTACACTTTGAAAAATATACAGACTATCAAAAGTATTCCGGGAACATGGAATTCGATGTCTTTAAAGCATTACTATTTTTAACACTATGTGTACTCAAATATAAAAAAGCAATATAACAACATTCCTTTTTTGAACACTCTTCAATGCTTTATTTTATCAATATGCACTGACGCAAATTTTCACATAGAATCTCTCCCGACGCAACACAAACAGTACACTCACGTGAACACAAATCAAATCACTCAGTCTACACTAAACACTATCACCAGCAATCACGTAAATTTTAATTTTTTCACGCCTGTCCAAATGAACCAAATCGTTTTTCACGTGGATTGAAACTCACCTACTACCATTCAATATAAATGCAGCCCTTGTGCTATTCAAACAACACACAAATTACACCGAATACCTTCCATATAATAATACCCCATTTCTAAATATCCCATTATGGGAGCAGCCGCACAACTCCGGCGAGCCTACACTATAACGATAAACCCCTCACATTTAAAAGTGAAATCGTCACAAAGTGTTCCTACGAGGGACTGCTTCCCTCTTCCTCTGAACTACGCAACTAAATGTAGTTTAATTTGACCTGAGTAAAACGACGGGGAGCTAGGAGCAGCCATTTCATAGTCTAATCTGACCTGACTATGCGAACTTGGCTGTCCAATCGGGGTGATATTTGCACATTTGCCCCATCCTCTTGCTTTGCCAAAGGCTATTTTTATGGGCTTCCATGAATTCTAACCATTGGCCCAAGAAAACAAAGGATCCTACTAACCCATGCAAGCCATGGAACCCCGCTTATGCGATCTAATCCGCCCTGACTACCACAGTAGAACCGTCGGGAATCCTACTTCGACACTGCCTCAGTTCCAGCAGAACTGGTTTGGCAATCCAAGAATGGGAGGAGCTTTTCCAGCACTCCTAACCGCGCCTCCTTTGCTGGCTGCGTCTGCTGGGTTCGACGATGTACCCCCTCCTTCGGGGCGCCTGCCCCAACAAGAGGCACCCAGCGAACCAAGGTATGGGTGCAACGGAAAGACAAGCAACCCTCAGCTCTGCTCCTACGCTTAGCCTCACACGTTGCGCCCTGCGCTTGGGCATGATCATGTCGCCCCCTCTCACAAATGGTAGAGCATCCAAACTGCTCTTTTTGCACACCCAAGGGGACGACTTAGTTCACAAGGAAAAAGCGCACTGAACTTTCTCAAGTTCGCAAGGAAAACTCATACATTTTATCTTTTATACACAAATAAATTATTGAATGACTCACAATTATTAATAAAATATGCTATGTTATTTGCCACTTGATGATTGTTTACATAGTTAGTTGTGCAACTATTTATCATTTTTGCTCAATTCAAACGTTACAAAACCCGTCATATACATATTTTATACAACAAAACCTAATCCCATTCAATGCGATGCAAATACTCAGCCATCGCACTCTCTAACTTTGGATGCCCTATCCCGCATCACTCGCATGATATGTAATACAGAATCCCACTTCTCATGAGCTCAGCTGTAACGCCCTAAACTCCAGGGACCGTTACGGTGCACATTTTAAATAGTGCTAGACTCGCTAACCGAGTATTTTGGCCATAATCGAGTAACTAAGTATGATTAGCGATTTAGGGATTAATTTTTTTTTTTTGGTTAAGATATAACGTTTCACTAGAATGTTTATTGTATACATTGGGATCCCAAAAATATAATTTAAAGGTCTATTACAAGAAAATATTTACAACCAGCCGATCTAAGCAGCAAAACAAGGTTTAACCCTCGGTCATGGCGGTCGAGTAGCCGCATATGTACACGTCGTCACCTAAGCTCTCCAACTCAAAGATGGTCTAGCTTTCTTTTGCCTTTACCTGCACCATATAGCACCCGTGAGCCGAAGCCCAGCAAGAAAACTCAATATGCTCATGAACAGTAATAACATGTCATCGAATCATAATGTGCATGCCTAGCAATAATAGCTTTCATCATGCATGCAAATAAGTTCAAATAAATGATTATGGGGTCCTGCATCTGAATAGATGGCTAATGAGTCAATCTCTAGGGACCTGCTTTTTGAATAAATGACTAGTAAGTCAATCTCAGAGTGGGTGACTAATGAGTCACACCCTGCATAGGTGACTAATGAGTCACACTCTGTATAGATGACTAATAAGTCATACCCTGTATAGGTGACTAATGAGTCACACTCTGTATAGAAGACTAATGAGTCTATCTCTGTCTAGGTGACTAATGAGTCACACTTTGTATAGAAGACTAATAAGTCTCACTCTGTATAGGTGACTAATGAGTCACACTCTGTATAGGAGACTAATGAGTCTCACTCTGCATAGGTGACTAATGAGTCACACTCTGTATAGATGACTAATGACTCACACTTTGTATAGATGACTAATGAGTCAATCTCTGTGTGGATGACTAATGAGTCATACCCTGTATAGGTGACTAATGAGTCACACTCTGGAGGTCCCATACCCTCCTAGCCATGTGACATGTAGGTCACCTTAGCCTTTCTGGCTCTGGCTCTAAATAACTAGCCCTTAGACTAGACAAGCGCTTTTTAATTTTCATCAAACTTGAGGTCGGTCTGGCATTAATGCTCATTTGAGTCATTCAATGCAGATGTCGATTAGATCTAATCTTTTATCGACTTGCATTAACACGCTAAGGCCGTACTTGACTTATGACTCAATCCTATGTGACCAGTGCTCAGTACCACTGTCGAACTTGACTAATGAGTCACAGCTTGACAGTTGATACTGACACCATTGCCAATTCTGACTAATGAGTCAGTGCCACGCACAAGTAAGCAATGCTACCAGGCATATATCATATGTCCAATATCCAAACGTAGAGCATTCAACATGCTTACTTAACAGTTGCTAGCACAATTATGATCATGCACAAACACAGAGACTCGCTCTGATCAGCCTCATATTCAACATTCATGGCATGCTCTAAACACATGTTTCTCGTGCATCATATGCATCACATTTAATCACCTGACATGCCTCAACAATAATCATACACAAGTGAGCAAGATTGCTAAGCATTTGATATGCTATCAATGTTCACATTTAAACATCCAACATGCATCAAGAATAACCATGCATGTCACATATGGGGTGCAGTTTTCTTACCTTTGGTTCGAGCGAGAAATAACAATTGAACGACCGTTGAGAACGATCGATTCTTTTAATTCCTTAGCGGTCACCTAGTCATAACCAAATACAATATCCAATTAATGAAATTCACAATAATAGGGTCTTGATCTAAACCTCACTCCTGGGACCCCGAATTATACCCAAACGGTGAGTAGATTCGATCCCGAGCCTTAGGAATTGAAACCCTGAGCCAAAAACTCTTAAAAACACCCAAAACATGCATATGAGAAAATAGGGTAGTGATGTAGCGCTACCCCCTTAGCGCCCCAGCGCTATAACCAGGGACCCTTGGGCGCTATGGCGCTAGGACCAGGCAAAAAGGGCCCTGGTTCTTCTTCCTTCGAATCCTCCAGTTCCAACCTAATTCAAAAGCTTCCAAACACCATTTAAACCCCCAATTGAACCCAAATATCAACTACACATAACCTAGGCATCATAACCCAAGCATCCTTTGCCAAAAACTCTCATCGAAACTCAACTTCCCAACTCAAAAACCAGCTGAAACTCAAATAGAAAAACAGAGCAAGAACAAGAGTTTTAATAGCTAAAAACTCACCTCAATCTCGGTAACACACCCTCTTCAATGATAGAGCACAACCCAAAACCCCCAAGGCTTGGTTCCTTAGCTTGGTCCCTCAAAAAGAGCTTCAAAATTCAAAGAGAAATGGAAGAGAAATGGTGTATGGGAGAGAAGAGAAATGATGCTCTGTTTTTGCTGCAGCTTAAGGGTTTATATCTATCCTTAAGGTCAAAAGGCCAAAATGCCCCTAGGTCATTTAAAATCCTCTTAAGGCCACCAAGGGCGAAACCGTCCTTTCGCGCCTATCTCGTTAATCATAATTAACGCCCTCCAATCTCGTTATTCTCAATATTCTCAAATGCCAATAAATCATATCCCATTACCCTTTAATTCTCGGTAATGATCTAATCCTCAAAACACCTCGAGACTCACCCCGAGCCTCGAAATCAAATCCCGTTATGACCAGACCGATCACTTACATTCAAAGATCGTCTCATGCCGAATGGCTCGAACAAATCCACATTATAATGTGGTCTTATTTATAATTCACCCACATGCATGAAAATATACAATTACGCCCTCAACGGGCCAAATTACCAAAATTCCCTTATAATAAAATGTGGACTCATATGCATGAATTTATCATCATATAATAATATAATTCACATAACACATGCATATAATCATTTAATAACATAATAAATCAATTATGGCCCTCACGACCTCCTAATCAAGGTCATAAACCTTATTAGGGATTTTGGGGCATTACATCAGCTAACACCCATGTCGAATACAACTACTCTGGCCTATCAAAGTACGCCTTAGAATCGTCACATTTATCCAATCGCGGTATTCACCTGAAATGCAAGCATTATCAGAACCAGTTGATTGCCATAACCCAAAACTGCTCACGCACACTTCACTTATCACTTAACTGGACATTCTCTCCCACCATCTATACGGACTCCCACTATACCTCTTGCACAGAGACCTAAAGGGCTTATGAAGCCTCCTGTCAAAACACGACCAATGTGCCTCAGAAGCTGCAATTTTGACATTTCATGAAAGTAAAAGCACAAATTCAATAATATGCAGAACCGGAATCTTTCAAATGCACTATCCCTTCAGCACTCAATAGCTATTGTCTTTCAGCACTCAATAGCTATTGTCTCAATAACACGGACATAACTGCCAGCGAGCGCAATCCAAAAAAAATATATATAATAAAAATGCACTATCCAACACTATAATGGAAGTTCTACAACACCTCTATCATTTCCCGGCACTGCCTCCGTTACTGGCACTGCTACTGTTTCCATCTCTCTCTCCTTGTGTTCTGACACAACACCAACAGACACCTCTCGCACAACCTCTGTTGGGCCACTAGTACTTTTGACAGAGGCTGCCTCTTCTGCAACCTCGCCTTCCTCAACAACCTCACCCTTTGGCATGTAAACTGAACCAAAGGCATCACCCCTCTACTTCAACTTCTCTAAGTGATGCAATGGGTAGCTATTCTCCAAGTCTCCAAGCTCACCAAGATATTATTTTACGTCGTACTCCCCCACCTTCACATCAATGCTCTTATAGTACATTTCCAACTTTGCCCATTTCTCCTCTAGTGTTTGTTTCTTGTTACGCAACGCTAGGTCCAGGTATCTTGTTGTATCCACCTTTGCAATCCTCATGAATTTTCGTTCAGTAATTTCCCGATCTTTGATCCGTTGTCTCGTGGCCTCTATTGTCGCTTCTTCAATTTCTTGCGAAGCACACCAATCCAAAATTTAAAACATATTCATCACCAAAAATTAAACATAACACCACCATGATAATTTGTATTCAAATACCTCAGCCAATTTTCTTAGCTACCGTTCATTTTCGGCTATGCCATCTTCCTTCTCCTTCATTTTTGAGATAAATAGAAGCTCTGCTTCCAGCTTATGCTTTCGTAAATTTGCAATGTTCAATTCCATCCCTTCTACCCTTCGTTGCAATTCCTTCTTCTACGCCTCCTCTAACTCCTTATCTATTTGCAATGACACCACATCCTCATGTAGGTCATTGATCACCTCTTCCAGTTTTTCCATCCGCTTTTCATGCTATTGGCAGAATAAGATTTTCTCCATATACTTGTTGGTCGTTGCCACTAAATCAGCCTTCAACTTGTCTCACTCTATCTCAAGATCTATAGACTCCACCAGCTTCGCTTTAGTGGACGCAGCCTTCATTTTCACAGCCGCCAACTCTGCCTCTAGTTTCTTCATAGCATTTGGAAGCACATTATGATTGGCCTCAAATGCCTCTCGTCTCTTCACGCTCCTTTTCCAGCAAGGCTGCTTGCTCGACCATTTTTGAGCTGCTCTGCACAGCAGCAACATATTCCTTCCTCGACGCAGATGCACATATGTAACTCTATCCAATTAGTTACACATGTTACATCAACACAACACATAATTTTTAAAATAAATATATAACAAAGAAAATGTAATGCTCTACTACCCAGGGACTATTACGTTGTGCATTTTAAAAGTGCTAAACTCGTTAACCGAACTATTTGGCCATAATTGTGTAACTAAGTATGATTAACTATTTAGGTTTAAAAATTTTGGTCAAAGGTACAACGTTTCACTAAAACGTTTATTGTATACATTGGGATCCCAAAAATATAATTTAAAGGTTAATTACAATAAAATATTTACAACCAGCTAACGTAAGCGACAAAATAGGGTTTAACCCTAGTTCCTCTTTAAACCCTCGACTATGGTGGTCGAGCAGCCCCATATGTACACATCGTCACCTAAGCTCTCCAACTCAAGGATGGTCTAGCTTTATTTTGCCTTTACCTGCACCACATAGCACCCGTGCGCCAAAGCTCAGTAAGAAAACTCAATATGCTCATGAACAAGTAATAACATGTCACTAAATCATAATAGGCATGTCTAGCTGTAATAACCCTACTCATGCATGGAAGCAGGTACAAATAAATGTTTGTGGAGTCCTGCGCTCTGAGTAGATTACTAATAAGTCTCTCGCTCTGAGGTAGATGACTAATAAGTCTCTCGCTCTGAGGTAGATGACTAATAAGTCTCTCGCTCTGAGGTAGATGACTAATAAGTCTCTCTGAGGTAGATGACTAATAAGTCTCTCTGTATAGATGACTAATAAGTCTCTCGCTCTAAGGTAGATGACTAATAAGTCTCTCTATATAGATGAATAATAAGTCTCTCCCTGTGTAGATGATTGATAAGTCTATCGCTGTATAGATGACTGATAAGTCTATCTCTATGTAGATGACTAATAAGTATATCACTGTGTAGATGACTGATAAGTCTATCTCTGAGTAGATGATTGATAAGTCTATCTCTGTGTAGATGACTGATAAGTCTATCTCTGAGTAGATGACTGATAAGTCTATCTCTATGTAGATGACTAATAAGGCTATCTCTGAGGTCCCATACCCTCCTAACCATGTGACGTGTAGGTCACCTTAGCCTTTTGGCTCTGGTTCTAAATAACTAGCCTTTAGACTAGACAAGCGCTTTTAGTTTTTCATCGAACTTAAGGTCGGTCAAGCATTTCATGATTCTGATGATAATGCTTATGTCGATTAGATATAATATTTTTGGCTTGCGTTAAACACACTAAAACCATTCTTGACTCATAAGCCAATACCATACGAACAGTGCTCAATACTACTGCCGATCTTGACTAGTAAGCCCCAACTTCACAGTCAATACTGACACCATTGCCGATTCCTGACTCATAGGTCAGTTCCATTCACAAGTAAGCAATGCAACCAGGCATATATCATATGTCAAATATCCAAATGTAGGGCATTCATCATGCTTACTAAACAATCACTAGCATAATTATGATCATGCACAATTACAGAGACTCAAGCTCTGAGCAATTAAATATTCAACATTCATGCCATGCCCTAATTTCACGTATCTTATGCATCACATGCATCACATATTGGGTGCAATTTTCTTACCTTTGGTCTAAGCACGGGTTACCAATAAATGAGCCACAAACACGATCCTGTTTCCAAGCCCCTAGTGATAATCTAGTCACAACCATAATATAAAACCTCATCAAAATGAGTAAATAAATACTTCTGGATCCAACCCAAGCCTCTGGGACGTCGAATCCCACTCAACTGGGTAGTAGGATTGATCCCAGGCCCTTAGAGTTAAGTTCCCACGACTAAAAACCAAATCTGGCAAAATTTTCCCTTAAGCACCGCGGCCCTCCAAACACTATGCTGCGGCCCGCCTCCAGACAGAAGCCAACCTCCTCCTTCTTCAAGCCTGGGCCGCGGTGCCCTAGAACAGGGCTGCGACCCAACCACGAACCAGCCCAAAAAAACTCATTTTCTCCATTTAAAAACCTATACAAATATCTCCAAAATTAAAGTTCCCAAACATCCTAATTAACCAAAACCAATAAAACCCAAGCTTCAATTCATTCAAAAACTCATCAAAACACAAACTCCAATCCAAGCTTAAAAATTTAGAACTTAAAACTTGGATTACCTATGATTGAGTTGTTTCCCAACTAAATCCTTCGACTAATAAGATTTTAATCTTTCCTAGAATCGCTATGCCTCGATCCTTGCCTGAATTCGAGTCCTAAAACTCAAGTTTCCTTCGAAAATGTGATCGGGTGTCGAAAATGGAACTTTGAGGGAAAGAGAACATTCTGAACGTTCTTTTATAACTATGACAGGTTACTTCAAGCTTAAGTAACCTCAAGCAAATCCTAATGCTCGGGGTCCTGAAAACGCCATCGGGGTTAAAATAGTCAAAACTCCCAGAATTTCCCCCTGATCTCACTAACTCCCAATTTATCATCAAATATTTATTCCCATTACCCAATATCCTGGTAAGGTGTTAAATACCCCTTGCCTCACTTCGAGTCAAGTATAAATCCTGTTGTGACTTTCCCACTAGCTTGCTTCGTAGGATTGTCTCATGCTGAGTAACCCTAGCATAACCAAATAATAATGAAGCACCACACATATACCACATATATGCCAAATATGCCCAATTAAACTGAAATGGGCCCATATGCATATTTAATACACCTAAACATGCATATCTAGCCATATTATAATATAACTCACATAATCACATAATGATACACATAAATATCACATAATTCCAAGATTTTCCATCTTGGCCCCCTAATCAAGGTCCTAAGCCTTATTAGGAAATTTGGGTCGTTACAGAAACACTTTTACGAGGTTATCACAACATGCAGCGCTTACCATCCAGATATGATCTGATGCCTGTTGCAATAAATCGCCCTGCGCACTTAGCGACCCAAATGCCTCTGCAGGCAAATGTTGTCGACTAATGCGTAACATCTCCTCCATTGCCTCCATTGATGCATTTGGCGAACACTCTGCAGTTAGAAACCCTTCTACTTTACCAGTTGCTTCTACCTCTGCCAAGGCAGCCATAGAAGCAATGAGGGCAACCAGATCCTCGCTCATTGACAAGGCTACCACCACACTATCAGAGGCCAATGTAGTAAGTCGCGATTCAGGAAGTCGGGAAGCAGATGGACAGGGAATCATCCCCTTGTTAACATCCTCACTGAGCTCACTAGGCAGAAACACCGGCGTCCGCACTGTAAAAAACGTAAGCTGATCTAAGAAGGTGTTTGGTGAATCAAAACCGACTGCGAGTGCCCCAGACTTGCCCACTGTTTGAGATATTGACTCTTGAGACAAGGAAATCCCTTCCCCTGAGGACAATCCACTCGCTTCAGAGACAGGGAAAGCAATGGCCATCACGCTCTGACCTTTCAGAGACCTAGTGGGCTCTGACCTTTGCAGATCAAAAGCAACTAGGACACTAGAAACGTTGTGGTCTAAATCTTGCAACACCGTGGAAATTGCCTGAATTACGTCAACTAAGCATGAAGGGCTATCAGAGGCTTCAAAATCACCTCCGAAAGCATCTTCTAAGAGGTAGTTCTTGCGGGAAGCAAAGGCGGGACATTTCCCTTCTGATCCTGACTTATTAGCAAGACGGATGCCAGTACCTGCAGAAGAAGCAGAGGCATAAAACACTATGTCTGCAGAACTTTGAAGGGTGTTGGGAGATTTGGCCCTTTCAGGCGTATTACTTGGCACCTGGATGCAGGGTGACACCTCTGACGACACATTTGTAGCCAGGAAAAAGGACCCAGGGATCAAGTCACCTTTGAGGCCAACCACAGGGGGCTTATTCGCATTTAATCCCTCCTCTTAGGAGGATCCTGGCTTGGAAAATGGAAGAGTTGGCATTGCTTGAGGAGCAGCATTGGAGGATCCCAAAGATGCAGTGGGGAGTGACAGAACCTGCCCATGGGGTCATTTCCCAGGCGCAAGTTTGGGAATTAATGACGAGGAGCCTGCGGGGTCAGAAGCAGAACCCTTTGGAATTTGGAGTTTAGCGGAAATCACTTTGTTGTCATCCCAATCCTCATCAGAGGTCCTTTCACGTGACTTTCGCTTCCCCAGGGTGTCCTTTGACAAGGGCACCTACTGTAGAGGCTGGACGGTTAGAGCTTTAGAAGGCGTGGAGGAGTGCCCATGTATACGAGAGGATCTACGAGTAGAGGCATGGGAATATTTATCTGGGGAGGCCTCTAATGATCGAGACAGTTCTAAACCATCTTTCTTCTTATACTCAAGGGTACCCTGACACTTAGTACATGCCGCGAAGGTTTCCGAACACGCCCTCTCATACTCGGTCCTTATCAGTCCTAAGGTGTACGAAGCAGGGGCAGATCTTTTTAAGAAATCTCCTAAATGCTTCGCACATGTGGCAGTAACTTTAGTAAGGGACATATCCCCTATTTGGGTACTGATTCGTATGGCACCCAAATCGATCTTATCTTGAAAGCAGAGGCGGGTCATAATTTGCATACAGTAGGAGTTTAGAACTCCCCTGATGCTAATGGAATTCTCCTTAAAATCGTGAAGGAGACCTTTCTCTGACAACAAAACCTGCCTCTTAGGATTCATGCTAACTTGAGGCTAGGAAAAATCTGTGGCACAAAGCAAAAACAAAATTATGTAAGGCCATAAGAATAATTATTAAAAAAAAATGGAAAGGAGAAACAAGGAAGAGTCAGGACATATCGTTAATAAAAACCCTCGCAAGGGGAAAGATTTCCTTCGGCTAAAACTCAGGATACCATGCGCCCTCCATGGCAAAAAATTAGTTATCCCAATTCCTATGGGAATTGTTAAAATCAGTGAAAATAGTGCGATCTTTCTTTGGGGAAAGGTAAAAAGTCGTCCAAGGTTTTCCTTCCACAACCCTGTTTGTCGACTTGGTAAAGCATGCATATATGTCGTCTGATTGGATATCAACCTTACAGAGAGCTCCGATTATTTGGGCTCCAACAATGGATTGAATAGCATTCGGGAGGAATTGTGAAATATGGGCCCTAGAATTTGAAATTACCTGAACCAATAGTGCTGGGAGAGGGAACCGAAGCCACTTAATGTGTCTTAGGGCCAGTTTGGTACATCTGTGTTGTGAGGAAAAATAGTTGTAGCTGTGCTGTGGGAAAAAGCTGCTAAGTGTTTGGTAAATTACAGATTTTAAGTATGTGAGAGTTGGAAAAGTTGTATGAGAGTGTTTGGTAAACTAAATGATTGGATAACTGTTAAATATAAAAAGACAAAAATAAGCATCATTTTATTTTATTAAAATAAATTCACACATACTAGATATATTTATATTTATTGTCTTTATTAGAAAATTAAATCAAATTTATTAGTTTTCTTTTGACAAAATTTTTTTAAAAAAAAAATTATACAAAGAAAGAATTAGTAAGATATTTTTTTTATATAAAAAGAAAGAAATAAAATAAGTTTTGAACATATAATCTAAAGTTTAATCAAATATGTATAACACAATATGATAACTTAGATAATATAAAAGGGAAAATATGTGAAAATGTTATTTCTAGGTATCTCTCATTAAACTTGTAGCAATCATATCTCTGATGTTGTCCATTTCATTTGAATTTGAAGTTCTAGCTGTTTCATCTTCATCTTCAACATTAGTTGTTTGATCATTTGCACAGTATTATGGATTATCTCTAATTTTCTCAAAATGATGATCATGTTTAGCATGCCTTCTAATGCAATTATGCAAGGTCATTGATGCATTTACTATTTTCACTTGCTTCGTGTATGGATAACTAGGCATATCTCTTAATATTTTCCATCTTTTCTTCCATACTCCAAAAGTTCATTCAATAACACTTCGAAGAGAAGAATGTGCCTGGTTGAATAACTCTTTATAACCAATAGGTTTGCTACCTCGTTGAAATTGTGGAAGATGGTATCTTTGGCCTTTATACGGTCCTAAAAATCCTTTTATTTGTGGGTATCCCACATCCACTAAATAATATTTTCCTATCAAATACAAGATAAAAAATATAATTAAAGAAATTGTAGTGATTTTAATTTTTTTTTTAAATGTGTGTAAATTGTTACCTTGAGGTGGTTTTGGAAAATTTGAAGTTGGATCACGTAAAGCTGATAAAAATATTCTTGTATCATGGGCAGAACCTTCCCACCCAGCATATGCATATATAAACTGCATATCGACATTACATATTGCCATAATATTCTGAGTCGGTATCCCTTTTCTACCAATAAACGGTACTTGATCTTCAAGAGAAATTATGACATTCACATGCACACCGTCTATTGCACCAATAAAATTCTAGGAGAAAAATCAAATTATAAGCATTATACTTTGAATAAAAAAGACGAAAAAAATCATAATTTTGAAGTATCACTTACCTTAAAATGAGGCATATATCTTGAATCATTCAATATCTCTTCAGGAACATCTTTAAATTCCGGGTCAGGTGTTTTTAATACATCTACACTCATATGACATAAAACATCTAAAACCTTGTTGAAATATTGACTAACTGTCTCGCCTGAGTGCTGAAATCGCTCTTGTGTTAACCGATTTCTAGCACCATGACCTACTGTGAATAAAAACATGCCTAATATTTCAAGAGCACACATTCTCTTTGAGCCCTTAAATCCATAATTAGTTTCCAATTCATTGCATAATTTAATGAAAACATCTTTCTCCATCCTAAACATCCTATAACATTTACTTTCATTTCCTTATAATATTTCCATCAACCACATATGACCAGTTTGAGAAGAATTCATACAAGGAGTCTTTTCAATGTATGTTGTATAATAATGTTGAATAAGACATGTGGTTACACATACTGATTGTAACTCAATCTCCTCCTCAGTATCTACCATTATTTGTAATGTAAAACAAACCTGCCAATATTAATTTAATTATTAATACATATGAAAAAGCCATAACACAAAGTCTAGAGAGCAGATGCAAATAAAAGAAATAATATAACAAATATAAATTAAATAGTCATAACAAAGTTTTGAGAACAATACAAGTAAAAGAAATAATTCAACAAACATATATTAAATAGTCATAACACAATGTTTGAAACTAAATACTTAAAGTGTAAGCCATTTAAGCATCATAGTTATACTAGAATGGCAACATCATGCTCATACTTGAGCCATTTAAGCTTGATTTCGGGTTCTTTCAATGAAACAAAGATCGCTCTCTTCTCTTTCACTATAAACAAGCGAGTTGCAAAGAAATACAAGTCGCTCCCAACCTCAATTCCAGGCAAAGAATCTAACACTTTCACAACTTCTGATATACTACTCACACTAACTATTTCAATAGTTCTACTTCTAGTCTCCACAACATCAACAAGACGACCAATTTGTTCAAATATCATTGTAGACCCTCCCTTCTTCATTTTTCCTTTTTCTTTTTTCACTTTTTTTTTTCTCAAGCAGCTCAGTTGATCTCTTGTTATTTCCCTCTCCACGCATTCTATCAACCTTAGCCATCTCTAGCTCATCATCACTACTCTCGAGTTGTTCATATAAGGTTCCGTTATCATTAAAAGTTTTTTCAGACTCAGATGGAATTATTCCAGATGAAGGTGTCCAAGCATACTCTCCTGTAGCAACAATGTTCATGAAAATCCTATCTAGCTTTTGCTCTAACTCTGGTTCAATTCCCCGAATGCGAAACTTTGCAGCTTTGAGATGACTCTACAAAAAGAATTTGTTAATTAAATGTAAAATTCATAAAACAATATTTTAATTTAATAAAAGTATTTAACAAGATTTACATGTACCTGTAATTTACTATTCCACCAATCTTCAGATGCATCAATTGTTTTCTTTTTTATATTCCATCCTAAACCAGTTTCTTTGCCAATGAGTTGCTTCCAAAGCTTCCAATCATTTTTTAACCCATCCCACTTATTTTTTAGTTGGGATCTTGTATAAACTCTTCCAGTGGCATTCTTCATATTTGTTATCAAGTTTACATATCCAATTTTATCTAAATAAGTAGTAGGGCGATGACCATCATCAACCTCTTTGATGCAAAAATCCAAGAATAGATTCACTGCCTCATGTTCCCATACTGCTTTACATCTTGGTATATCACTCTCATTTTGAATACACGTATTTTTTTCATTCTCCATCTAATTAAAATAATAAGTAATGGTAGATGTACTTAGTTATGTTTTATTCGAATTTTATTTATAAAAGATTATATTATTCAAAACAATATTGAACTAAAAAAAATGAGGCACTATACATGTACTTAACTATCTTAATTAATCATTTTAATCCTAAGAAAAATAGAAATCATCTTTACAAATATTTTTGTCAAATCCTAGGCCAAAGACTAATTTATCATCTTTATAATTCTTGTTGTTCATGCGTTAGAGTTTATATTGTCTATATACTATGATTTTGAAGTCTCATTATATAACTTATCTCATTGCTACTACTGACAAGATTGTTAAATGTTAAAGCTTTGATCAAAATTATTTAAGCACCAAATTATTATGAATATATATATAACAAATGAAACAAATACACCCCTGTACTGAATATATATATACCTATATAGATATATGTTATACAAACATATATATATGCTATCTTGATAGTTTATGAAACATTAGATATAAGGCTCAAAAATCCATGGCACGAAAAAAAAGAAATTAGAAATAGAAAAAGAAAAAGGTATATAACTAAATACATATAGCATAATAGAGACAAATCAATTTAAAAGAGTGTGACAAAAAAAAAAGCACTTTAACAGATTAATCAACGACATATAAACAGTTGACAAAAAGAATGATATAGAAAATACATACCAGTGTGATAATGATGAAGAGATGGAGGTTGGCAAGGAGTGTCGGCTGGTAGTGGTATTATTTTATGAGAGATGAAATATGTTGAGATAGAAAGGACCCTAAAATTAAAGTGGGTAAAATAGGAATTTTGTGATTATATTGAGGGTAATTTGGTCCAATAAGATATTCATTAAACCAATAATTTAGCTTCCCGTAAAAGCTAAAATCTCAAAGTTGGGTTGGGCCAATTTTGGCTAAAAGCTTAAACTTTTAATTAAATTCTTTAAAAAGCTATTTTTAAAATTTTACCAAACACTTTTTAATTCATAACTTCTCCAAAAATTGCTTTTAGCTTCTTTAAGAGCTCTCCCAAACTAGCACTTAGACTTATGAAAATTTCCCCAGGTTTGACCACATCCTTAAATCGCCATTCTTTCAGTTCAAAGTCCGTTAGCATCCAGACTATAACATTGTCAGGAACGTCAAAAGGCTTACAAATACGATCAAAAGCCGCCTTGTACCCTTCTCGGCCTATCAGTTTAGGAGATGCACAGGAAGACATTATCGTAAGAAGCCAAACAAGAAATTAGCTTTAGAGATGGAGAATTGGCGTACTTAGGGTTTTTTCTTTCTTTCTCTGAGAAAATTGAAAATGAAGGAGAGATTTCTTGAGAAAGAACTAGGTGACTTCAAAGTGGGAAAGTAATGAGAATACGAATGGGCAAAGTTCGAGCGCGGCAACTGAGAGTGCATTAATTCGAAGTGACAAATGTCAAACTTTGTTGTGATTATTCACACGTGGTTAACTTCGATTGAAAGAACAACCTTACATTGGGCAAAAAATTTGGAAGACAAAGAGTCAGCCCAAGATTTGAATAGTCTGATAAATGTATCAAGTTCAAATCTTGGACCGAGGGGCAATTGTTGGGCTCAAAATTTTCAGCCCAAATATCTTGTTATTTTTGGGAATAAGTAAAATAGAGCATTTTGCCCAAATAGAGGAGAAGTCGTCAGAAGCCACGGGTCAGAGGCAGATCTCTCTTCTGTCCTTTGTCAATTGAATGGGCAAAAAGGGCATTCTAGCGAGAAATTATGTTATTTCAATAGCCAATCAGGATGTAGATTGTACAACTAACTCTCTTATGTTTTGTCCTATAAATATCACTTCGCTAAAGAGGAAAAGATATACTGACTTAAGCATCGGAGTGTCTTTCTTGCAGGTACACCCAGACGATTCAACGATCATCAAAGCCATCTATGTCACCGAAGAAGATCGGAGAATCAACGTTTGATACTAAGTACCTCCCAAATAGAAAGATCGAAATTGTTGCATCAATAACTGGTATATAAAATCCTTTATTTCGGTTGCAACAATGTGAACAATCCTAAATCTACGCAGAATAAGCTATGTAGGCGCAAGTAATGTGTACGCAAACTCACTCACCAGCAACCCCACTCATGATCTATTGTTCTTTAGATTTGTAAAAATAAAAGGAAGTTGATTAGTGTGGCATTCGATCTTCCAATATCTCACTTGTTCTTTTTTATGGTGGCTCTGAAAAGAGTGAAAAACAAACAGTGAGTTTCGTACATATACATGTCAAAATGTTTAGCTATCAATTAGGATATTAAATTGGATAACGAGTTTTAATGCTGGCCATATTAGAAAGATTATGATCAATCAATCTTCTTATTGACCATATTTAGAATATTGGCTTTTAGGATTCTAATAGCTAAATCTTTATCTTTAACAGTTTTTTCAAGTAGTGTTGGAACTATATCAATGCCTAGTATCCAAGTACAATATGAGTTTATACATAATTCATTAATGAGCAAGTAAAATTTTGTAACACACATATCTCATATCTAAAGTGTACACGTGTTCAATTACAGTTGCCTGCTCATGCATTGAGTTTTAAACTTGTTTCCTCTAATATCCTCATATACTAACTATCAAAATTGATAGTCATGTTTCTCCAATGTATGCAGATTTCTGCAGCTGGAACATGCTTGAGTTCCCTTGTTCTAGCCATGTCATTCTTATTTCTGGTATTTCAAAAAACTTTAAACTTGTGGAATATGCTTTCATTGACGATCATTGACATTCTCTAATGTCTGAGTTTCTTTCTTTTGTACAGGGTTTCTAGAACATGCACCACATTACTTCTATATTGATCTATATTGCAATAATGGTATAAATTCTACACTCATTCGTGACCTAGTGAAAGTAATTGAAGAAATGTGATTAAAGCTATGTAGCCCTAAGTCACAGTAAGTCTTATTATATATAAAGTCATTACACTTGAGTAAAATAGTTACAAAAGACTTTAACAAAACTAAACAGAATAAAACAGACTGTATAACTAACGAAATAATTAAGCTAACTACTTAATACATCTGTCTTCATCCCCCCTCAAATGAAACGACCTTGGAAGAACATTGAGTTTTCCTTTTAGATGGAGAAAACGCTGAGAAGGAAGATTCTTGGTAAGGATGTCAGCTACTTGATCATCAGTGGGGATATACTTGACGAGAAGTTCCTTGTGGAGGACCATATCTCTAATGAAATGAAAGTCAATTTCGATGTGTTTGGTACGAGCATGGAACATCGGATTGACTGCCAAATGAGTGGTGCTAATATTGTCACACCACACAACTGGAATGGATGGAAGAGAGATACCAAGTTAGCTGAAGAGAGAATGAAACCAAGCAAGTTCAGCAGCAACACTAGCTAAAGCACGATATTCAGATTTCGTACTGCTGCGTGAGACAACTTTTTGCTTGCAAGAGGACCAGGAAACTAGATTATCACCTAAAAATATACAGTAACCCCCAATACTGCGTCGATCATCAGGTGAGGCAGCCCAATCGGCATCTGTGAAAGATGAGAGGAGCAAAGGAGAAGGATGAAAGTTCAGTCCATGATTTAAAGTGCCTCTCAAATAGCGTAATATACGCTTGACAACCAGCCAATGTGTGTCAGTTGGAGCTTGCATAAATTGGCAAGCTTTGTTCATGGCAAAGGAGATCTCAGGGCGAGTAAGAGTGGCATACTGCAGAGCACCCACAATGCTTCTGTACATGGTCGGATCTGAAAGAGTTTTTCCATCAAACTTGGACAATGGTTTAGCTAGAGTGCCCGGTGTAGCCACATGTTTAGTGTCAAACAGCCCCGCACGAAGTAATAAATCTCTGATGTATTTATTTTGAGATAGATGGAGCTGACTCGAGAGGGAATGAACTTCAATTCCAAGAAAATAAGAGATAGGGCCAAGGTCTCGGAGAGCAAACTGAGCATTAAGTGACTGAATAAATGTTTGGACATGATGAGGGGAGCTGCCTGTGACTAAAATGTCGTCAACATATATAAGAATAATCAGCATTATGGCAACAGAGGTGTAAACAAACATTGAGTTATCAGCTTTAGAACAAATAAATCCCCATTTAAGTAAGGTCGAACTTAACTTGGTAAACCAAGCACGTGGAGCTTGTTTGAGGCCATATAGAGCCTTAACAAGCTTGCAAACATACTTGGGATGATTTTTATCAAAAAAAACAGGGGGCTGGGACATGTAGACATGTTCAGTAAGATAACCATTTAAGAAAGCATTGTGTACATCCAGTTGTCTAATAGGCCAACCTTTAGATAGAGCAAGTGAGAGAACAATTATAACAGTATGAATCTTAACAACTGGACTAAAGGTTTCAAAATAATCAAGACCATGAATTTGATTAAATCCTTAGGCAATAAGCCTTGCTTTAAACTTGTCTTATGTGCCATCTGGTTTATATTTCAGCTTGAAAATCCAACGAGAACCAATGACTTTGGTCGAAGATGGTAAAGGAACAAGAGACCAAGTTTTATTCTTGTGAAGAGCATCAAGTTCACGTTGCATAGCAGATGTCCAAGATTGATGGTTTGAGGCTTGTTTGTATGAAGTAGGTTCATACGTATCTAGAGAAAGTGTAGATAGAAGAACCTTTGGCTTGTAAATCCCAGACTTTGATCTTGTAACCATAGGATGTACATTTGGAGCTGTACTTGGAGTTGTATTAGAAGCCTGCAAAAACACATCAGAAATCAAGCCATCCTCACTAGACGGAGGTGATGATTTAGAATTAGTAAAATCATTACTTTTAGAAATAGATGATGTTGGTTCGGAATGTGGAGAGACGGAGGGTGGTGTGGAGAGAGGAGGAAGAGATGAAGAAAGATGCATGTTGGAGGGAAGAACAGAGGAAGAAGTATTGGAAATAGATGAAGAAAAAGGAATAATAGCTGGAGTGAGAGTGGTATTCTATGGAGGAGGAGAAATAGAGGCAGTGGAAGAAGCATAAAGAAAACTTGATTCATAAAAAATAACGTGGCGAGTTATATACATACGACGAGAAAGTAAATCAAGACACATATAGCCTTTTTGAATCGTACTATATCCTAGGAATAGACATTTAGAGGAACAAAAATCCATTTTATGTTTATTATATGGTCGGAGGTAAGGAAAACATAAGCAGCCAAATGTTCAAAAAATTGAATAGTCAGGACTGCGTTTATATAATAGTTCATAAGGGGATTTAGAGTGAAGGACTAGATTTGGTAACCTATTTATGATATAAACAGCAGCTCTAAAAGCAAAGAGCCAGAAATGTAAAGAAAGAGAAGCATGAGCAAGCATAGAGAAACCAGCCTCAACAATATGTCTATGTTTGCGCTCAACTCTACCATTCTGAGCTGAAGTATACAGACAAGGCTTGTGAATAGAGATGCCACAAGAAGTAAGAAAAGCATTAAATGGACGGTCTTCACCACCATCATCAGCTTGAAAATATTTTATAGAAGTGGAAAACTGACTCTCAACCAATGTTTTAAATTGCTTAAAGACAGTAAGAGCTTGTCCTTTTGTGTGAAGAGGATATAACCAAACAAATATAGAGAAATCATCAACAAAAAGTATGAAAAAGCAAGAGTCATTAGCAGCTAAATAGGGAGAAGGACCCCATATATCTGAGTAAATCAATTCAAGCGGCTTAGTGGCCTTAAATGTAGATTGTGAAAAAGGAAGTTTATGGGTTTTGCCAAATTGATAAGCAGACAAATTGAATCTTTATTATATGTGGATTTGATATTACATTTATGTAGAATAGAATTGACAATAGTACTATGGACATGACCCAATCGGGAATGCCAAATGGCTGCTACAAAATTAGTTTTAGTAGAAGGGAAAGCAGAAAAATCTTGATTTGGGGATGCATTAGAGTGAGAAAGAAAGCAATTTTGGGCAGTAGGAAGAGCTGAGGCTGCTTGAAGATGATACAATCCTTTATGTAGATGACCGAGATGTAGAACCTTCTTCGAAATAAGATCCTTAACATGAAAAGAATTTGAGAAAAATTCAACAGAAACATTATTGTCAACACATAACTGAGATACACTCAATAGTTTTGAAGAAATTGAAGGAGCATGAAAGGCATGGTTCAATGTGAGAACAGAGTTATGACAAGGAATGTGAGTAGAACCAACATTAGAAATTGAAAGTTGATGACCATTACCTATAGTGACCTTATCATCACCTGTGTAAGAAGAGGGATTATCAAGATTGGAGGTGCTTAGGGTCAAATGGTGAGAGGCGCCTGAGTCAAGAATCCAAGCATCGTCTTGGGATTGTGTAGAGGCAGGAACCATAGCATGTGGAGTAGTAGAGGAATTATATTGCAGAGATGGATCAAAACGACGATAGCATTGAAGTGCCACATGACCAACACGTCCACATAGTTGACATTGAGGTTTGGAGCCACGATCAATGGAACGGGATGTAGATGATGGACGGGAGTCAATAGATCGATCATTGAAACGTGTGGAAGAACGAAAATCCCTACTGTTGGAATTATATTGGGAGCGATTGGAACTCCGAAAAGGCTGTCGTGATGCAACATTAGCTTGAATGTTAATACCTTCATATGTAGTTTATTGTTGCTGAAGGCGATGCTCATGAGCTAGAAGAAGACTAATAACATCTTCAAGGGTGGTGGATTTAGCAGTAGATGTGAGAGAAACTACAAACGAATTATATTCAGAGCTAAGACCTCCAAGAAGATACAAAATGTGATCTTGTTCTGAGACTTTTTCAGAGATGGCAGTGAGACAATCCACATAACTTTTCACATGAAGAACATAATCCATCATAGAGAGATTAGCTTTCTTGACCGTCTGTAGTTGAAGACAAAGTTGCATGATCCGAGCCTTTGAAGCTCCCGCAAAAACACGTTGAAGAGCACCCCAAGCAGAGAAGGAAGTAGTATGACCAACTATCTGGGACATTATCTCAGGAGTAAAAGACGAAAATATCCATGAAAGAATAAGTCGATCCTTGCGACGCCATTGCACAAAATCAGGATTCAAAGTCTGAGTACCAGGAAGAAATTGAGATGGGGCAACACAAGTACCTTCTATGTAATCATCAATACTGTTTGCATATATAAAATTTTCCATTTGAGCCTTCCATAGCAAAAAATTCATATGATCTAATTTGACTGGCAATGTATGATTGAGAGCTTGAGCCAAAGTGACAAAAGAATCAAGCACGGTGGTTGTGGCAGGAGGCGCAGGAGGAGGAGGGGTCTCTGAACCAGCTTCAGAGCTTGTAGTTGACATGAAGGAGAATCAAGAAGGAATCTTGAGAGAAGCACTGGAACGAAAGGGAAGGGGAAAGAAAGAAAGAAAAAAAATCAAGAAGGAGAGTAAAGAATCTAGGGCTGTGATACCCTGAAAGTAATTGAAGAAATGTGATTAAAGCTATGTAGCCCTAAGTCACAGTAAGTCTTATTATATATAGAGTCATTACACTTGAGTAAAATAGTTACAAAAGACTTTAACAAAACTAAACAGAATAAAAAAGATTGTATAACTAACTAAATAAGTAAGCTAACTACTTAATACATCTGTCTTCACATAGCAAACAATTATTTTAGAATTTATGACAGATTGAGATTGTTATTGCCCTCAGGGTTATACTGTAGCATTTTTAATGGTCATGGCAGGATTACCCTGGGTTATAATATCAGAGGTAAAGCATCTTTTTTGCTCTTATATTTGGTTAGATTAAAATCCTATTATGGGCACATATATATTAATGTATGATGCTATTATAAAATTTGATACAAAATAATGTGACCAATTATGTTATAAGTATTACGGGGTATTAAAATGTCATGGGATAAATGTGTAGAAACCATAAGTCATATTTATAATTTGATGAGGGGCCAAATTAAAAATATTCAAAACTGATATTATTATCAGGGAATATATAAACGGCTGTGGTCCCTAAGAAACGTATTCTTTAGTATTCTCTCATTCCCCATCACAGAGAAATACACACAGAGAAACTGATTTCTTGGAATATCAATAACCTTCTGTGCAGTCTCCATCAATAGCTTCAGGTTAGTACTTCTGCTCTTGTGTTCTTATTCTTCTTTAATTTAGCAAAGGTTCTATAGAAACATGTTTTAGTGTTTATCATTTATGCACTTTTAGTAACATGATTAAGATCTGGAAAATTATGTTGAATGCTAATGTTTATGTGTGTTGTTTAAGTGTATTTTTATAATCCTAACAAGTGGTACCAGAGCCACATTTGCTGAATTTATTGAAGGATTGATGATTTAGTTCAAGAAAAATTAGGGTTTTCTAAAATTAAGGTTTTGATCGTTTCATATATATATATATATATATATATTCGGATGAAATTTTTGTTTGTTGTTATTATACATATATATATATATATATTTGGTTTGCATGTAATTGTATGATATATGTTCATCAATTACTTTTATTGGCTTCAATTTTATAACGATATATGATTTTGTGTTATCGTCTATATGTGCTTTCATCTTATTTGAAAGTATATGACTTATTCAAAAGTATATATGCTTTCGTCTTGTTCCAGAATGCTACTGAGTAACAATTTGTTTTTTGTGTTTATTGATCTTATCGTGTATGTATATATATATATATATGATATAATTTGTTTAAATATATATACATATACTGATTATAAAGAATCATCCTCATGTGCATATTTTGTATTATTATTATTATTGAATGTATAATAATTTTAGTTAAAATAATAGTAATAATAATGATACAGCAACAAAGTTTTAGTTAAAATAACAGTGATAATAATAATACATTAACAACTAAATTCAAATTTGGTTTTGGATTTTATCTAGAATATCTAATATTTTAAAATAATTAATTGAAACAAAATATTACCAAAGTGATCTTTTCTGTGTAGATTAGTTTAATTAAAATATCAAGATAATTATGTGTATGTAATTCATGCATTTATTAATTGACCTAAAGGTAAGTTAGTATTTGGTCAAATTTCATGCATACCAGTGGTAATAAATGTGTGACAATTATAAGGTATTTCGTGTGAGCAATATGTTAGTCCAAAGATTGACTTATTGTTTGACATAATTTGTTGTCAATGTTTGATTGCTACAACAAGAGTACCACTTACAGTTAATATTATTGTCCAAAGACTTAATATTAATGTTGTGCTTGGTATCTTGAGATGGGATTAACCAATTTTGAATTTATTGTTTGATTATGAATTTTGATGTGAGCTTGTTTTGTTTGTTTTGTTCTATATTCAGCTAGTTCATCTACTGCTGCCTCAATATCTGCTAATATTAATTCTATTCCTATGCTTAATGGGACCAATTTCAAGGATTGGAAAAGGAACTTACTAATAGTTCTGGGATGTATGGATTTAGACCATGCATTAAGGGATGGACAACCTGCACCTCTCACTGAGGAAAGCACCCGTGATGAGTAAACGAATTTTGAGAGGTGGGATCGTTCAAATCGCATGAGTTTAATGATTATGAAACACAGCATTTCAGAAGCCTTTTCGAGCACAGAATCCGAAGGGATTACTAAGGCCAAGAATTTCCTTGAACAAATTGAGGAACGTTTTGCTAAAAACGATAAGGTTGAAAATGACAACACTTCTTGGTTCTTTGATGACCATGAAGTATAAGGGTCAAGGAAATGTAAGGGAGTACATTATGGAAATGCATCATATTGTCTCAAGACTTAGGACACTTACGATTGAGCTTTCTGATGATGTGCTTGTGCTTTTGGTTTTGTTAAAACTTCCTACACAGTTTAACCAATTTAAAATTAGTTACAATTGTCGAAAGGAGAAATGGACTCTCAATGAGCTCATTTCTCATTGTGTGCATGAGGAAGAAAGGTTGAAAAAGGATAAAATTGAAAGTGCTCACTTGGCCACTACTCCTAAAGATAAGGGCAAGAAAAGGAAATCTGAGAATGAAGCTGCTAAGGGTCTAGCCCAAAAGAAACAACATAAGGATTCAGATGGTTGTTTCTTTTGCAACAAGTCTGGACATGTGAAAAAATATTGTACCAAGTATCATGCATGGCATGTAAAGATATGTATGATTCTTACTTTGGTCTATTCTGAGGTTAATTTATCTTCAGTACCTAGGAACAGTTGGTGGATAGATTCTGGTGCTACTACTCACATAAGTGTTTCTATGCAAGGTTGCCTGAGCTACCGAAAGCCAAGTGATGGTGAAAGACACATCTTCATGGGCGATGGAAAATCGGTGGAAGTGGAAGCAATTGGGCATTTTAGGTTGTTGTTAGGAACTGGTTTTTATTTGGATTTGAAAGACACTTTTGTTGTACAGTCTTTAAGACGGAATTTAGTTTTTGTTTCTTTGTTGGACAAATTTGGATATTGTTGTTCTTTTGGAAACAATCAATTTAGTTTGTCTTTAAATTCAAATGTTGTTGGAACCGGTTACTTGAATGCTTATGACAACCTTTATTTGCTAGAAACAATTGCATCCTATAATGAAACCTTGCATGTGGAATCACATGGTACTAAACGCAAATTAAATAAGGAAAATTCAGCGTCATTATGGCATAAGCGCTTAGGTCATATCTCAAAAGGTAGAGTTGACCGTCTTGTGTTTGATGTTTGTGTCGATTATATCAAGGGAAAGCATACCAAAACTAAGAGATTAGGTTCCAACAGATCTTCAAATGTCTTAGAAATGATTCATACAAATATTTGTGGGTCATTCCCTACAGCATCATGGAATGGTCAAAAATATTTCTTATCATTCATAGACGATTACTCACGTTATGGGTACCTATATCTCATACATGAAAAGTCCCAATCTCTAGATATGTTCAAAGCTTATAAAGCTGAAGTTGAGAATCAACTCAACAAAAGGATTAAAAATGTTAGATCTGATCGTGGTGGTGAGTACTACGGTAGATATGATGGCCCAGGTGAACAACGTCCAGGACCATTTGCTAAATTCCTAGAGGAATGCAGTATTGTCCCACGGTACACCATGCCAAGATCACCTAGCATGAACGGTGTTACTGAAAGACGCAATAGGACTCTTAAGGATATGGTAAAGAGCATGATTGCTCATTCTACCTTACCTGAGTCCCTCTGGGGAGAAGCATTAAAGACATCAACTTACACTGAACAGGTCGAAAGCCTTATGAGCTTTGGACAGGTCGAAAGCCTAGTCTAAAGCACTTTCACATTTGGGGATGTCCAGCTGAGGCAAGGCCTTATAAACCATATGAAAAGAAATTGGACTCCAAAACAGTAAGCAACTACTTTATTGGTTATTCTAAGCGATCTAGGGGCTATAAGTTTTATGATCCCACAATTAGAAATATTTTTTAGACAGGAACTGCAACATTTTTTGAGGATGTTGAGTTTGGGGGGAGAAATAAGGTTAGATTCATTGCTTTTAAGGAGGAATTGAATTCAAACTCAATTCCTACTATCATTTTTGACAATGTTTAGGCTTCTACACCTGTAATTGTTCAAGAAATGAATCCATAACCTCAACAAGACAATGTTGAACAAACCCCAATTCAAGATGAGGTAACTGTTCCAGAAGAACAAACTCAACAGCCACAAGAACCAAAGCCATTAAGAAGGTCCACAAGAGAAAGAAGAAATGCTATTTTTGATGATTATGTTTTATTTCTTCAAGAACATGAGGATGATAATGGAATGATGGAAGATGATCCAATCAACCTTCATCTGGCCATTAAAAGTTCTAACTCTCAAAAGTGGATTGATGCCATGAAAGAAGAGTATAAGTCTATGCAAGACAATAAAGTTTTGGAACTTGTCCCATTACCAGACGGTGCAAAACCAATTGGTTGCAAATGCATATTTAAAACCAAGAGGGATACAAATGGTAATGTGGAGAGGTATAAGGCGCGTCTTGTAGCTAAAGGCTATACTCAGAAAGAAGGCAATGATTATACATAGACTTTCTCTCCAATTTCATCGAAAGACTCTTTTAGGAAAATAATGGCACTTGTTGCTCACCTTGATCTTAAGCTACATCAGATGGATGTTAAAACAACATTTCTCAATGGAGACATTGACGAGACAATTTATATGGTGCAACCAGAAAACTTTGTGTCAGGAGACCCAAAGAATATGGTTTGAAAATTGACAAAATCTATATATGGACTCAAGCAAGCTTCTCGTCAATGGTATCACAAGTTTTATCAAGTAATTATCTCATTCGGTTTTGAGATGATTGTTGTTGGTGGTTGTGTATATCACAAGTTCAGTGGGAGTAAGTATATATTCCTGGTTCTATATGTCGATGACATATTGCTTGCCACTAATGATATAGGCTTATTGCACGAACCAAAGAGATTTCTATCTAAGCATTTTGAGGTGAAAGATCTTGGGGATGCTTCTTTTGTATTAGGAATTCAGATGCACCAAGACAGTTCTCGGAGTATTCTTGGATTATCACAAAAGAGCTATATCAATAAAGTACTTAAAAGATTTGGCATGCAAGATTGTAGACCAGGTGATACCCCTGTTGCTAAAGGAGATGTAGGACTTTAATACTAAATCACCCTACACCAACACACAATTTAAGTCAGAGACTCTAAGGTCATTCTTGACCTTTGACCCCAAAAGTTGAAAAATGTGAAATAAAAAACCACCACACACGTATCACTTAGAACAGTGACAAAACAAATTGAATCAATTTAACCCCTTTTTGTTTTCTTCTGCAAAGATGACCACCCCCTTTGAATTTCTCTACAAACCTAGGGCAACAAAAAGAAAAGGAATCACAGCAATCAAGAGTACCCAAAACTCAGAAATCAGAAAACATAAAGAGAGAAGATAACACCAGATGTATAGAGGTTCACCCAGAAAAACTAGGCTAATCCTCTTTGAGCTCGCGTCAAAGACTGCTCCTTCTGCACTATGTCAATCAAATTACAACTACAAGCTTGAGATCGATTCCAATGCCACAATCTGACAAGTAATCGAATACTCTAACTCAGATTCTTCCTTTTGTTGTGTTTTCTTGTTATCACTCTGACCTTTTCTCTTTTCTTTCTTTACATGAGCCACTGAAAATAAAAGAAAACTCTCTTCCCAGATACAAGTCACTCTCCCTTTCTCTCTCTAGTACATGAAAAATACAGGTAATTTCTTAACTGAACTCTTACAATATATATATATATGATATATAAGTAGATATGAGAATATGAGTAGTCATCTGATTTTGTTGTGCTGAGTTGTCATGAGTCTGTTGAGATGTGTCTTGAGGTTTTAACTGAATGTAACTAATTGTTTGTTATTCTTGAATGTGCAGCTCATGGGGGAATTTATTCAACAAAATTCCACCTAAATTCCCTTGTGAGCTGGGTACATTAGTGCAGTAGTCTTTGAGGGACCTAGCTCATAGGTCTCTGGGTTATCCGCCTGTAGCAATCCCTAATAAGTTCATACAGTGTATAAACTTAATTAGGGTCACCACCTTAGTACCCATATCAGTAGGGTTATCTTCTGTAGGAACCTTTTCAATGTCAATTTCCCCTTATGTCACTTTGTCTCTGATAAAGTGATATTTAATCTCCACATGCTTAGTCCTATCATGAAAAATAAGGTTTTTGCATAGATGTATACAACTTTGATTATCCGAATACATTGTAGGTGTTCCATGTAGAAGCTTAAGTTCACCCATGAGACCTTTTATCCATATAGCTTCCTTAATAGCTTCAGTAGTAGCTATATACTCAGATTCGGTAGTAGAGAGTGCTACTACAGGTTGAACCTGGACTTTTCAACTAATACAATTTCCCCCAATCATAAACACATAGGTTGAGGTTGATTTTCTGCTATCTGTGTCACCTGCATTGTAATGACCCAACTATTTCTAAGACTTAGACCATTAAAACTACTACTTTGAAGAGAACATACATGAGAAATATTCATAACTTTATTGAAACTTTAAAATGATATTTGTAATACATAAATGAGCTCATTGTTTTAAAATGAAACATAACATTAAATGAAATTGTTTACAAAGCTAAATGCAGAAAATACATAAAAAGGCAGAAGGATTCTTGGAAGCTTAGCATGTGTGTTGAGGTGAATGGAGTGGATGAGTTGCGTGTCGATTCGAGGACGATGTTATTTTCTTTAGTCTCTTTAAATTATGTTTTTATGTATTTTCCGCATTTAGCTTTGTAAACAATTTCATTTAAAGTTATGTTTCATTTTAAAACAATGAGCTCATTTATGTATTACAAATATCATTTCAAAGTTTCAATAAAGTTATGAATATTTCTCATGTATGTTCTCTTCAAAGTAGTAGTTATGTCTAGTAGTTTTAATGGTCTAAGTCTTAGAAATAGTTGGGTCATTACAGTTGGTATCAAATAAACGGTCCATTTGCATGAAGTTCTCCTTGATACACATGCTCAAGCTTCGAATCTAACCGCCAATGTAAGTATTTATGTTTTAGTCATTATGTTTCTATGTTTTAGCTAACGTTTTAGTCTTATGTTTTCAGTTAAGAATGGATGGAGCTTTAACATATAACGATATCCGAGCCATCAAGGCCTTAAAAAGGATTAGAGAACCAAGAAATATAGTAGGAATATTGGAAAGAATCACTCGGAGATTTCTTTTATTCCATAATCAAATAGTTCATCTCCAAACAACTAAGCAAATAATGATGAGAGCTACGGAACAATATATTTTAGTAATTAGGCTTTTTAAAGATTTTCCTTTTGTAATTGCTGATTTGGAAGAAATATGGGAGACAATAGATGTAGAAGATGAAATACCAGTGGTGATGAGATATTATTTTCTCATAATTAGGTTTACCTCTAAGATGGAATTTCAATTCACAAGAGAACAAAAGAATAGAATCTTTACGAATCTTCCCCGAGGAATTTTTGAGGCTCACGAAAATGATGATTATGAAAAGATAGATGATGACATGTTAGATGAAGGATCTGATGTAGAAGATCTCGATTTTTAGAATAGATTAGTTATTTATTTATTATTTTGCCTTTATGATTGTACTTAGTGAAAACTGTTTTTCCAAATTAATATCATTGTTATTCTTGTTGACATGTATGAGTTTGATTTTCTTTTGGAATCATAATAAATAATAAATTTAATAAATAATGACCAAGTTTGGTGAGGGTGGATACAAACCAATGGACCGAGTTTCTATATTGAGAGTTAGGGGGCCATAGTAGTGTGAACGATTTTACTGATCCCAGCCCTCCTTCAATATGATTAACTTTGGAACAACGATGAATTTCGAGCCTGAGAATTAAGTCATATAGGATGATTAGAAACAAACTTAGAAAATAATAAAGATGGCTTATTTTTCTAAGTATAGAAATACACCCTAACTAAAAAGAAGGCTTAAATAATTCTTTTTATAAGAAGTCATAATTAATAGGTCTGAGTTATGTTTGCTTAGCCTAAGTTTTGTTTTAGAGCCTATTAGGGTAAGTTCTAACATGTTTTTCTCGACTGTTAGAACTCTGCTGAAGATGTCGCTCAGAAGGTCTGCTCGCACCAATGGCTTCAGTGCCGCTCCTGAGAGCAATGAAGCCCCTCCAGTTTGCAGAAGGAGAGTGCGTTCTACTGCCAACCGAAATGCGTCGCTGCCGGTTGACAACACTGTAGAAATTGCTAGACTACGACAACAAGTTGAGGAATTACTGCAGCAACAGTGACAACAGACTCAGCCTCAGCCGCAACCACAACCTCAACAAATGGCTCCAGCACCCCAACAAGTTGGTCCTTATGGGGGATGGCCAATGGCAAACTACACGCCATACACAGCTCAACATGTGGAGACTATCTATGAGCGGTTTCGTAAGCAACATGCTCCAAACTTTGAAGGGAAAACTGACCCCTTTGAGGCGAAAGAATGGCTTAGAAATGTAGAGTCGATCCTAGCACACATGAATCTCAGCAACGCGGACCGCATATCCTGCGTTTCGTCTCTACTAAAGAAGGATGCTAGAATATGGTGGGACTTAGTTCAGCAGACTCACGATATCGCCACCATGACTTGGACCAGGTTTGTGGAGCTGTTCTACAAAAAGTACTACAACTTGGCATTCATTGCCACAAGGGTTGAGGAGTTCACTGGTCTGAAGCAAGGGAACTTATCAGTAGCAGAATATGCTCGACAGTTCTACCGGTTAGCCAAGTTTGCATCAGAAATGGTTCCAACTGACTTTCTAAGGGTGACTAAGTTCGTTAGAGGACTTCGACCAAAGATTGAGCTAGGGGTTAAGCTCGTAAACCTGAGAAATACTACCTATGCCGATGTCCTAGAAACAGCAATAGAAGTAGAAAGGCTTCAAGCGAATGTTAGTAAAGAAGAGGCCAGTAAGCCTGAGCCTAAGCATCAGAGTCAGCCTCAGAATGGGCGGAACAACAACAACAACAATCAATCCAGCAATAATAATGGTCAGAAGAGACGGCATCCTGACAACAAGTAGTCTGATAACGATAAAAGGGCACGGACGAATAATGGAAGTAATAGGTTGGGTTATGTTGAATACCCGCAATGTGTTAAGTTCCAAAAGAAACATCCTGTTGAATGTCGTGCCAACACCAAGGGATGCTAAAACTGTGGTCAGGAAGGACACCGGAAGAGAGAATGTCCCCAGCTCAAGCCAGAGGGAAAAAGGGACGATAAGATGGTTCCTGTCAGGGTATTTTCCTTAACCCAAGGAGAAGCTGACGCTAGAAATAAAGTAGTTATAGGTCAGGTTTCTATCCTCCATAATATATGTTCTGTATTATTTGATTCGGGAGCCACTCATTCGTATATCTCATTAGGAATGATAGAGAAATTAGACAAACCTTGTGAAAAATTTAGAACTAGGTTTGTAACCGAGTTGCCTTCGGGCGAAGTAGTCCTATCATCATGGATAGTGCAAGGCATACCGATCAAGATAGAGGACGTAGAACTAGAAGGAGACCTGATAGAACTGGAGATTAAAACCTTCGACGTGATACTTGGAATGGATTGGCTAGCAAGGCATGGCGCAACCATTGACTGCAAACGTAAGCAAATGATATTCGAGACTCCTGACGGTTAGAAACTATGCTTTATGGGACAAGTTTTAGGACTACGCACACCGCTTATTTCATCTCTCAAAGCTCAGAGGATGATAGAAAAATGATGTCATGCATTTCTAGCCAGCATCACGGATGTGGTAAAGGAGACACCATTGAAGGTTGGAGACGTCCATATTGTAAAGGAATTTCTAGAAGTATTTCCTGACGACTTACCAGGGCTACCGCTGACTCAGGAAATTGACTTCACAATCGAGCTAGTACCGGGCACCAAGCCTATCTCCAAGGCACCATACCGAATGGCACCTACCGAACTCAAGGAGTTAAGGACGTAGCTACAAGAACTATTAGACTTGGGTTTCATTAGACCAAGCCATTCGCCATGGGGAGCACCGGTTCTATTCGTGAAGAAAAAGGACGGAAGCATGCGGATGTGCATAGATTACTGCGAGCTGAAGAAGGTGACGATAAAGAATAAGTACCCGCTACCTCGAATTGACGACTTGTTTGATCAACTCCGAGGAGCGACCGTGTTCTCAAAGATTGATGTACGGTCCCGGTATCATCAGCTCAAGGTACGGGAAGAGGATGTTCCCAAGACATCTTTTAGAACTCGTTATGGGCATTACGAGTTTTTAGTTATGCCTTTCGGTCTTACCAATGCTCCAGCCGTGTTTATGGATTTAATGAATAGGGTCTTTAAGGACTACTTAGATAAATTCATTGTAGTGTTCATTGACGATATCTTGGTGTACTCAAAGGACGAAGTCGAGCACGAGAAACATTTAAGGTTGATCTTGTTACGACTAAAGGAGCATCAGCTTTACGCAAAGCTCAGGAAGTATGAATTTTGGCTTTCACAAGTAGCATTCCTCAGCCATATTGTATCCAAGGACGAAGTTGCAGTAGACCCATCTAAAGTAGAGGCTGTGAAGGATTGGCCAAGACCAAAGAACGCGTCTGAAGTAAGAAGTTTTCTAGGACTAGCAGGCTATTATCAGAGGTTCGTAGAAGGCTTTTCTAAGAAAGCCACTCCGCTCACCAACCTGACTCGGAAGCAGCAGAGGTTTAACTGGAATGATAAGTGTGAAGAGAGTTTCCAGTTGCTAAAGGATAAGCTATGCTCAGCACCAGTACTTTGTGTATCAACACCCAATGACAAGTTTGTAGTCTACTATGATGCGTAGAAGCAAGGGTTAGGTTGTGTGCTAATGCATAATGACAAGGTGATAGCTTACGCCTCAAGGCAGCTAAAGGAATACGAGCAACGCTATCCAACACACGATATGGAGTTGGTAGTGGTGGTCTTTGCGTTGAAAATCTGGCACCACTATCTTTATGGAGAATGGTGTGAGATTTATACGGACCACAAAAGCTTAAAGGATTTCTTCACTCAGAAGGAGCTCAACATGAGGCAACGCAGGTGGTTAGAGCTAGTGAAGGATTATGACTGTGAAATCTTATACCACCCTGGAAAGGCAAACGTAGTTACTGATGCGCTAAGTAGGAAGAATTATGGAAGTCTAGCAGCATTAACTGGAATAGAAAAGCCGCTACAACAGGAGCTGATCAGTGTCGGAATAGAAGTAGTCATCGATAAATTGGCTAGTTTGTCCATTCAGTCAAGTCTATTAGAAGATATACGGATTGGGCAAGAGCATGATGACACATTAGTAGTACATATGGATGCAGTTAAAGAAGCAAGGCCACAGATTTCTCGATATTAGGACAAGGGTTCTTGAGGTATAAGGATCGGGTATGCATGCCGAATGATCAAGGGATTAAGATGAAGATTCTAGAAGAAGCGTACAACACCGCATACTCAGTTCACCCAGGGTCGACCAAGATGACTCACGATCTTAAAGCACTGCATTGGTGGCCAAGAATGAAGAAGGATATAGCGGAGTATGTGTCTAAATGCTTAGTATGCCAGCAAGTAAAAGCATAACATCAGTGGCCTGCAAGCTTATTACAACCACTTAGCATTCCAGAATGGAAATGGGACGATATAGCCATGGATTTTGTGACAGGACTTCCACGAACAAATAAGTAGCACGACTCGGCTTGGGTAGTAGTTGTAATGCCCTGGTTACCCCAGAACCATTACGGTGAACGGTGAACTAGAAATTTGACCCGTTACCCGAGTCCTTTGGTTAAAAACGTGTTCTAAGTGTTATTAACAGGCTAAGGTGAAAAACCAACAAAAGGAAAGGATATGTTTTATTTAATACATAAAATTGTTCATGGGCCCACAAGAACATTTACAAGTTATTTACAACTCAAAAAGGTCATTACTGTTTCAAAATTACAAACCCCGCCGACCTAAGCGGCAAAAATAGGGTAAACCCCCTAGTTCCTCTAAGAACTCCTTGGTCATGGTGGTCAAGCGGCCGCATATGTACACATCACCACCTAAGCTCTCCACTCAAGGCTGGGTGAGCTTTTCTTTCCCTTAACCTGCACCACATAGCACCCATGAGCCAAAGCCCAGCAAGAAAGCACAATATTGTACACAAACATTATCAAATGATTATCATTATAATCACACAGAGCATATAGCTTTTAAACAGATGAGTGAATATCACTTGAGGTTCTAGTAAACCATTCTAAGTGACTGATAAGCAAGTCACTAATTTAAACAGAAGAGTGGCTGCTAGGTAAGCCACTAGCCTTAAACAGATGAGAGACTAATAGGTAAGTCTCTAAGTTAACAGATGAGTGACTGATGGGTAAGCCACACAAGTGCTTATAGTATTCATCGAACTTGAGGTCGGTCCGGCATTAATGCTCTTTGAGTCATCTAATGCAGATGTTGATTAGATCCAATCTTTGTTGGCTTGTGTTGAACATGCTAAAGCCACCCTAACTAATGAGTCAGCACCGTGTGACCAGTGCCCAGTACCACAGCCGAACCTGACTAATGAGTCATAGCTTCACAGTTGATACTGACACCTTTGCCAAATCTGACTAATGAGTCAGTGCCATACACAAGTGAGCAAGATTTGCTAAGTATTCGATAATCAATCCATGTCCACATTTACACAATCAACATGCCTCAAGAATAATCATGAATGTCACATTTGGGGTGCAGTTTTCTTACCTCTGATTCGAGCTAGAAATAATAATAAGAATGACTCCTGAGAATGATCGACCTTTGCTTCCTTAGCGGTTACCTAATCACAACCAATTATAACCTCCATTAATGAGAATCCACAATGATAGGGTCTTAACCTAAGCACCACTCTCAGGACCTCAAAACATGCCCGCACAGTGAGTAGATTTGATCTAGGGCCTTAAGGATTGAAACCCCAAGTCAAAAACCCTTAAAAAACACTCAAAATGTGACTTTGAAGGAACAGAGTAGCGCTACTGCGCTGATCCTTAGCGCCCCAGCGCTATACTTAGAACCCCCAACACGCCCAAAAGACCCCTGTGTAGCACTGTAGCGCCCTAGGGTGGGCGCTATAGCGCTACCTCCAGACCTGATGCCCCCTGAAACCTTCTTCTTCATCTCCTTCGATCCCAACCTGCTTCCAATGCTTCCAAAACCCATTTTTGATGCCAAATGAACCCAAAAACCATTCTAACATATCCCAAACATCACAAGCATAAGAACCCTAGCCAAAACTCCCAACAAAACCAAGATCTCAACCTAGGAATCACAACTGTAAAACAGAGCTAAAATAGGGCAAACCAGAGAATTCTATGGTTAGAAACTTACCCAAAGCTCGGCTTATGATGCTCTTCAATGGAGGAACACACTCCCAAACTCCCAAGGCTTACTTCCCAAGCTTGAATCCTCAAGAATGGTTCAAAAATCACAAAGAAAACTGAAGGGAAGATAGGTACGGGAAGGCTCTTGAACTTACTCTGTTTTCTACCCCTTTCTCAGCCAAAAATGGTTATATCTATCCTAGGGGTGAAATGACCATTATACCCCTAGGTCAATTTAAGGTTTCTAAAGGCTCCCAAGGGCAAAATTGGTATTTTCCACCTATCTCGTTAATCATAATTAACGCTCTCCAATTCCCGCTATTCTCGATAATCTCAAACACCAATAATTCATATCTCGTTACCCTTTAATTCCCGGTATCGCTCTAATCATTAAAATATCTCCAAGACTCATCCCGAGCCCCGAACTTAAACTTGTTATGACTAGACCGCTAATCAAAATTCCAAGATCGTCTCATACCGAATGGCTCGAACAAACCCACATTATAATGTGGTCTCAACAACATATCACCAACATGCATACAAATATACAATTATACCCTCAACGGGTCAAATTATCATCACACCCCTGTAATTAAAATGCGAACCCACATGCATGCATTTAACATCATATTATAATATAATTCACATATACATGCATAATATCATTTAATGGCATAATTAAGCAAGTATGGCCCTCTCGGCCTACTATTTCTGCCGTTAAACCACATCGGAGAATTCAGGGCATTACAGTAGTAGATAGACTAACCAAGTCAGCTCATTTCCTGCCTGTCAAAACTACGTTCACAGCAGATCAATACACAGATGTTTATGTCCAAGAAATAGTACGATTTCATGGAATCCCTAAAACAATAGTATCTGATAGAGGATCGGTGTTTACATCGAGATTTTGTGGAAGTTTGCGGCAGGCCATGGGTACCAAGTTAAGTCTTAGTACAACATTTCATCCTCAGACAGACGGTCAGTCCGAGCGTACCATACAGATTTTAGAAGATATGTTGCACACTTGTGTACTTGATTTCGGAGGATCATGGAGTAAGTACTTGCCGCTGATAGAATTCTCCTATAATAATAGCTACCAGCCAACGATCGGGATGGCACCTTACGAGCTACTTTATGGAAGGAGGTGTCGATCGCCGTTACATTGGTACGAGGTAGGAGAAAGGCAACTACTTGGACCCGAAGATGTTAGAGAAGCTCAGGAAGCAGTAGCACTAATTAGAAAACGTATGCTCGCTGCTCAAAGCCGTCAGAAAAGTTATGTGGATGCCAAGCGGAGTGATGTGGAATTCAAAGTTGGAGATTAAGTCTTCCTAAAGATATCTCCTATGAAAGGTGTGAAGCGGTTTGGGAATAAAGGCAAGCTTAGTCCCAGGTTTATAGGTCCTTTTGAGATATTGGACAAAGTTGGAGCACCTGCATATAGATTAGCCCTACTGCCAACATTAGAAGATAGCCACAATGTGTTCCACATCTCGATGCTGCGCAGATATGTGTCAGGCCCATCTCACGTCCTCAAGTATGATACGATAGCACTCCAGAAAGACTTGAGTTACGAGGAACGACCAGTTAGCATCCTAGATAGAGGGGTGAAATAATTACGGTCCAAGAGTTTTCTGATAGTCAAAGTCCTATGGAGTAATAGTTCTGAACGAGAGGCAACGTGGGAGTTGGAGAAGGACATGCAAACTCGGTATCTGGAATTGTTTGGTAAGTAAATTTCGGGGACGAAATTCTTTGTAGTAGGGGAGAATTGTAGAATCCCATAATGTTTACTTAGTTATCTAGATAGTTAGTAGTAGTAACTGTATTTTAGATTTCGTGAATTTTGGTTCAAACCGGGACTTAGTTGGAAACTCATAACAACAATTATGGATTTTATAAGTTTAACCTATAGTTTAATAATATTAATTATAACATAAGGTTTGATTAATATTGCTGGTCCTAAATATATTATTTATTATAACCTAAGGTTTAGATAGAGCAAATAAGAACATGACACTTGTCATAAGCATGATTATTAAGGAATTAAGTATTTTGATGATAAAATAAAGAAAAAGAAGCTTTAGCACCTACCAGAAACTGTTAGGGTCATATTATGACTCAGTCAAAGTAGTTATCCCATTCAAATTATGTTGAAAAAGTGCAATTACGTGTTTAAAATATTCATGTATGCCGATATATCGCAGCTTGGAGCCGATATATCGCCTAACGAAGGATATGGAAAACACGTTGACGTTGCACGAACGTATGAACGGATGCTTGGGACTAAGGCAGAGCCGATATATCGCCATATAGGAGCGATATATCGCCCTTGGTGGGTTAATTTTTAATTTCTTTGTTTTTTTAATTTAAAAATAAACCTTAACTACTTAGACCTACCTCTGAACGTTTTGATCAAGTCTTAAGCCTCTGATTGAAGAGTATTCAAATATTTTTCAATTATATTCATTATTTTTATTCAAATAAAAAAGGGGTTAGTTTCACTTCTTACCTCTATAAATAGGACCTAGTACCCAGCCCTTCCTCTCATTCTTCAAGCTGT
Source organism: Humulus lupulus (assembly GCF_963169125.1). Classification (NCBI taxonomy): domain Eukaryota; kingdom Viridiplantae; phylum Streptophyta; class Magnoliopsida; order Rosales; family Cannabaceae; genus Humulus; species Humulus lupulus. The sequence goes on along the minus strand of NC_084799.1, from coordinate 19,056,963 downwards.
GATCAGAGACTCCAAGGTGCTAGTGTTACCATAGAGTGATAAACACTTGGGTTGGGAAAAAGCTTTGTCATTCTTAAGCTTTATAAAATACTTGGGAAGTGAGGTTTAGTGTATTTCGATATTGAAGTTAGACCAATCCATAAGGTCAACTAAGGTATTTCCATTCTCTAAGTCCAATTCTTTAAACTACTTTAGTTTTTCTTTAGTTCATTTTATTCAAATCCTAACTTTTGATATTGGTTTTGATTAGGTTCTTAAAACTTAAAGATCTTTTTTTTTTGTAAGTTTATTCTTGAAGGTTTAGTTCCACATTTATTCTTTAGTCTTTAGAAATACTCACCATTCTTATTGTTGGTTTTAGGAGTGTTCCAAGTCCCGCATTTGTTCTCAAATATCTCAGTTTTGGTAAGGAAAATAGGATAGAACTTTATATGTTATATTATCTAATGTTATCTTATCTTATGTTATGTAATGTTTACATTATAGTATGCTTATAGACCTTGGGCATATGACTTGTCTATCTAGCAAGCCCCAATAATTTATGGGCATATGACTTGCTTAGCTAGCAAGCCCCACAAATCTATTGGGCATATGACTTGCCTAGTTAACAAGCCCCAAGTAGTATAATGGAAATTGTAGTATTATATGACATATGTTTATAGTATATGTGTTTATGATATAATTTATGTATATGTTTTATGTTGGTAGTAGTTTTTCCTTGTTGGGCATTAGGCTCACTCCTTTACTTTTAGTGTGATGCAGGAAACTAGATACAAAAGCGGAAGGATTCTTGGAAGCTTGGCATGTGTGTTGAGGTGAATGGAGTGGATGGGTTGCGTGTCGATTCGAGGATGATGTTATTTTCTTTAGTCTCTTTAAATTATGTATTTATGTATTTTCCGCATTCAGCTTTGTAAACAATTTCATTTAAAGTTATGTTTCATTTTAAAACAATGAGCTCATTTATGTATTACAAATATCATTTTAAAGTTTCAATAAAGTTATGAATATTTCTCATGTATGTTCTCTTCAAAGTAGTAGTTATGTCCAGTAGTTTTAATGGTCTAAGTCTTAGAAATAGTTGGGTCATTACATGCATAATTCACATCACTGTAGCCTTCAACTATAGTGCTAGCTTGCTGCCTTTTATAAACTAGTCCCACTTTAGCAGAACCAACTAAATACCTAAGTAACCATTTCAAAGCAAGCCAGTGAACCTTTCCTGGGTTAGCCATGTATTTACTTAACACACTGATTGCATAAGCCAAATCTGGCCTAGTACACACCATTAGATACATGACAGACCCAATAGCATTTGAATAGGGAACTTTGTTCATATCCTCTATTTCTTCTTGACTTGTAGGACACTGAGACTTTGAGAGAGGATATTGAAAGATGATAGGTTGTTTTGTAGGTTTAGCATTTCTCATAGAAAACTTGTCTTGGATCTTGTAAATGTAGTCTTCTTGGTTCAACTTAAGTACTCCTCTGTTTTTGTCCCTTGTTATGGTAATTCCCAGAATTTTGGAAGCAATTCCAAGGTCTCTCATCTCAAACTTAGCTTTAAGAGACCCTTTTATTCGGTCTATATTTGCTATTTCTTTGCTGATTATTAACATGTCATCTACATATATCAAAAAGTAGATTACCTCACTAACTTTGTACCCTTTAAAGTATAGACATGTATCAAAATAACTTCTTGTAAATCCTAGCTTGGACATAAAAGTGTCAGACCTTTTATTCCATTGTCTAGGTGATTGTTTAAGTCCATACAAGGATTTAGTCAGCTTACACACCAATTCACCTTTTCCTTTAACCTCAAAGCCTTTAGGTTGTTCCATATAGATGTCCTCTTCTAGTTCTCCATGTAAGAAAGCAGTAGTTACATCCATTTGATCTATTTCCATGTTGAACTGAGTTGCTAGAGATAGTATGATCCTTATAGTCTTGTATTTGACCACTGGTGAGAATATTTCAGTATAATATATCCCCTCTTTCTGTGTAAAGCCCTTTGCCACTAGTCTAGCCTTGAATCTGACATGTTCTTCCCTTGTTCTGCCGTCTTTAAGCTTGTACAACCATTTACATGCAACTGCACTCTTTCCCTTAGGTTTAAGCACAAGTTTCCAGGTTTGATTTTTCTTTAGAGAACACATTTCTTCCTTCATTGCTTCAACCCAAGATGTTGAGTCCTTTCCTGTTATTGCTTCATCATAGGATTTAGGTTCTGTCTTATTAACTTCTAAATCTGTCATAAAAGCATAAGCAAGGTCTTCACTCCATATGTTGAAACTAAATCGTTGAGTGGGCTTAGGAATCCTCTTAGCTCTGTCTCTAGTGAGTTGATATTCTGCCAATTCTTTGTCGGTTTCTTCATTTGATTCTTCACTAATAGCTTCAGCTTGTACCTCTAGTTGTTCTGTTTGAGTTTGACCATCCTGTATAAGTTCCACTTGATTTATATCAGGTTCATCTACCATTTGTTCCACCTGAATCACATCTGGTTGTGTCTTTGTTTGTTCCACCTGATTGGTATTTGGTTGTATATTTATAATAGGACCTGCATGGTTAGTTTCTTTGTTTGCACCTGCACTTGGGTTAGTATCAATTAAACATGGAAATTCATTTTCTTTAAAAATGACATCGCAACTTATGATATTTTTAAAACCCCATTTTTCTTTCAGCCATAATCTATAGCCTTTAACCCCTTTAGGATAACCTAGAAAAATACATTTGACAGCTCTAGGTTATAATTTCCCAACACTTTGGTGTGCATAGGCTGCACAACCAAATATTTTCAGGTTTGACAAATCTAGTTGTTTACCCGACCACCTTTCTTCGGGAGTTTTAAACTCTATAGCACTAGACGGGCACCTATTTATCAAATAGGCAGCTATCATAATAGCTTCTCCCCAAAACCCTTTAGACAAACCAGAATTAAACAACATGCATCCTACCTTGTTTAAAATAGTTCTATTCATTATTTCAACCACTCCATTTTTTTGGGGAGTTAACCTAACAGTTCTATGTCTTTGTATACCATTCTCTTTGCAATATGTGTCAAATTAATTATTACAAAACTCTAGTCCATTGTCTGTTCGTAAGGTTTTAATTTTTCTGTTTGTGAGGTTTTCTATTAAGTTTTTCCATTGCCTAAATTTCCCAAAAGCCTCACTTTTGTGTCTAAGTAAAAATACCCAAACCTTCCTAGAGTAGTCATCTACATAGACATGAAATAGGTATTGCACCCATGAGTGTTAGTTTTCTCTGGACCCCACAAATCTGAATGTAAATATTCCAAAATAGATTTAGTTTTCAGAGTGCCTGTTTTGAATTTGAGTTTGTGGTGTTTTCCAAGTACACAGGATTCACAAAAGTCCACTTTGCTCACCTTATCTTTCCCTAGTAGTTGCTGCTATATTTGCAGTCCTCTTTCACTAATGTGTCCCAGCCTTCGATGCCATAAAATAGCCTTAGAGTCTTCAGGTGATTCAGCTACTGTATTGTGGCATTTTGCAATGGGTTCTCCAACTAGGTAGTACAAACCTTCCTTCTTTAAGCCTTTCATAATGACCATTGATCCTTTGCATAGTTTCATCTGTCCTTCCTTGATTGTGCTTTCTATTTTCAAGTCATCAAGCACACTTAGTGAAATTACGTTTCTAGATAGTTCAGGGACATACCTTACCCCAGCTAGGGATCTAGTGACACCATCAAACATCTTGAAAGCCACGGTTGCAGAGCCTTCAATTTTGCAATATTGGTCATTTCCTAGTATCACTTTCCCTTTGTTTGAATCCTTGAAATCAGACAATAAAGATTTGTTATTAGTCATATGAAAAGTACAACCTGAATCTAGTATCCAATCATCTTTTAAAGATGTTGCAGCAACATAAACTTCCCCACTTTCATAACCATCACTTAGGTTAGCATTTTGAAAGTCAGATTTATGTTTTGATGAGTGGTGATCCGAACTTTGAGCTTCTCCTTGTCCTTCATGCCTATTATTCTTATTCTTTTTCCAGAAATACCAATCCCTTTTGTAGTGTCCAAGTTTACCACAATGATAACAACCCTTTTGATCATTTGGTCCTTTTGATTGAGATCTTCCCCTGTCATGGTTGTTGTGATTTTTGAATGACCCTCTGCTTTGACTTCTTCCTCTTGAATGCCATGGTTTTCTATGACTTGGTCTCCCTCGGCTTAAGTTCAACTCTCCATTTGAACCTTCATTTTTCTCTGATTTTATCTCCAAGTCTTTAGATTTCAGTGTTGAAATGACTTCATCTAAAGTGATTTCAGTTCTCCCATATTTGATAGCATTCTTTACTTCCCTATAAGACTCCGGTAGTGAATTTAGAATTATAATGGCTTGATTCTCATCACTCAAAGCCTCATTCTCTCCTGAGTTTGCAAGTTCAATGTGCATTCCCAAGTAATCATCAAGATTCAGTACTAATGTTCTTGAATGACTCATCTTGAAGCCAAAAATTCTTTCCTTCAAAAAAATCTTGTTAGTAAGAGATTTTTGTTGAAATTGTTCCTCTAGCTTCTTCCAAATCTTGGCTGGAGTCTCCTCTTTGTCAACTAATCTGATGATGGCATCTGAAAGATTGAATATTATGATTCCAGTTGCTGTTTCCAGAAATTCCTCTTGCTGAATCTTGGATGTGTTCTCAGGCCACTCAATGGGATCCTCCAAGACCCTTAGTAATTTTTGTTGTGCCAATAAGGATCTGATTTTCCTCCTCCATATCCTGTAATCACCAGAACCATCAAATCTGTCAATTTCTATTTTCATATTACTCATGTTTCTACAATCTAAGTTTATAAAAGATTAAGTTTGAGAGTAGTCAATAGGATTATTCAAAGGAATAACCTCAAATTCTTCTAAGTCAAGAACTCCTCCCAATGGATTAGCCTCCTCCAGACTTGTTTGAATTCTCTGTTACTTTGTGTGTTGAGTTTCTGCGGAACCTGGCTCTGATATCTAGGACTTTAATACCAAAATAACCCCACACCAACACACAATTTAAGTCAGAGACTCTAAGGTCATTCTTGACCTTTGACCCCAAAAGTTGAAAAACGTGGAATAAAAAACCACCACACACGTATCACTTAGAACAGTGTCAAAACAAATTGAATCAATTTAACCCCTTTTTGTTTTCTTCTGCAAAGATGACCACCCCTTTCGAATTTCTCTACAAACCTAGGGCAACAAAAAGAAAAGGAATCACAGCAATCAAGAGTACCCAAAACTCAGAAATCAGAAAGCATAAAGAGAGAAGATAACACCAGATGTAAAGAGGTTCACCCAGAAAAACTGGGCTAATCCTCTTTGAGCTTGCCTCAAAGACTGCTCCTTCTACACTATGTCAATCAAATTACAACTATAAGCTTGAGATCAATTCCAATGCCACAATCCGATAGGTAATCGAATACTCTAACTCAAATTCTTCCTTTTGTTGTATTTTCTTGTTCTCACTCTGACCTCTTCTCTTTTCTTTCTTTACATGAGCCACTGAAAATAAAAGAAAACTCTCTTCCCAGATACAAGTCGCTCTCCCTTTCTCTCTCTAGTACTTGAAAATACAGGTAATTTCTTAACTGAACTCTTACAATATATATATATGATATATAAGTAGATATGAGAATATGAGTAGTCATCTGATTTTGTTGTGCTAAGTTGTCATGAGTCTGTTGAGATGTGTCTTGAGGTTTTAACTGAATGTAACTAATTGTTTGTTATTTTTGAATGTGCAGCTCACGGGGGAATCTACTCATCAGGAAACAAATTCAGTCTTAGTCAGTGCCCTAAAAGTAACCTTGAAATTCAAGAAATGCAAAAGATTCCTTATGCATCAGCTGTTGGGAGTCTAATGTATTGTCAAGTATGTACGCGTCTAGATATTGTGTACATTGTTGGGATGTTAGGCAGATATTTATTAAGCAACCCTGATATGGACCATTGGATAGCAGCCAAGAGGGTTATGAGGTATCTTCAGAGAACAAAAGATTACATGCTCACATACAGGAAATCAGATCATTTGGAGGTCGTAGGGTATTCAGATTCTGATTTTGCTGGATGCCATGATAGCAGAAAGTCTACATCAAGCTATATTTACCTGTTAGCTGGAGGAGCTATATCTTGGAAAAGTGTCAAACAGACACTTGTAGCTTCTTCCACCATGGCAGTAGAATTTGTAGCATGCTATGAGGCATCAAATCATGGAATATGGTTGCGAAACTTTGTCACTGGGCTGCGCATTTTGGAGAATGTAGAAAGACCACTCAAGTTATTTTGTGACAATAATTCAACAGTGTTGTATTCCAACAACAATAGGAGCTCATCCAAGTCAAAGCATATTGACATAAAGTTCCTAGTTGTGAAAGAGAGAGTGCAGAGTGGACAGATATCCATAGAGCACATTGGGACAAACTTCATGATAGCGGATCCGCTCACAAAGGGATTACCACCCAAGGTCTTTCATGAGCACATTGCTCATATGGGTGTTTTATTTTTTGAGGATATCATGATATAGTGGGAGTTTGTATTTTATTTGCTTTATGTTTATTTCATAAATTTATGTATTGAGTTATTATCTGATCAGAAATGAAGTATTCAGTTTATTCACTCTATTTTTGTCATGTTTGATTCTGACCTCACTAAAGTTTAAGTAGGACTAGTTGGAAATAGGCATGTTTGGTTCACATTTCATGTAATTTCCATGCTACGCATCCATGATTGATCTATGTCATTTGACTGTATTTGTATATGTGACCATTGATGGGTTTAGTCATGATTAATATGAAAAATACTGCTTTGATCCTATATGGATATGGTTGATGGACAAGATTGTTAAAGAATACCTTTATATGATAGCAAATTTTGAGCTCATAAGGTTATACATTTATAATGAAACTGAAATTCTGTTTTTTATGATTACCAACTTAATTATTCAAATTAAATAATTAATTGTTGAACTGTTACAGAAATGTTTAAACAAACACAAAGACTGTTTGAACAGAAACCAGATATATTTAAACATTTTGTGGCCAGAAGATAAAAACGAACATAAGGTAAAGAACACACAAAATTTTACGTGGTATCAGCAATCTTTACAGATTTCTACTAGTCCACGAGGCCACGCCCAGAGAATGAAATTTATTAGAAGAATATCTAAACGATTACAAAACCATCTTGACTTATACAAATAAAGACTCCCTCTTGAATTTGTCACAACTGTTGTAATCTAAACTCCTAATCAAATTTATGAAGTGCTAAGATCTTGAACTCCCTTCAAATCATAACACTTGCACTTTTCCTCCCGAAAAGTGACTCACGAACAAGACTTCTCCCGAAGCTTGATGAATAATGTCCAAGTGTGTTCAACCTACACAATTAACACAAAGAAAACAATACAGAAGTACACTGTAATAAACCACTAAGAACTTGCTGGACTCAAGTTCTTCACATAACAAAAAGTCTCTCTAAAACTTGAAAATATTTGGAAAATAATATGCCAAGAGAGATGATCAAAAACCAACGACCTAAGGATGATTATATACCATTTAGAATCCCTTTAGGTCGTGGAAACCAAATCAAAAACCAATCAGCCAATAAATGGAAAATCTTCCAAAACAGGAAAGTCAGAATATGTTCAAACAAACTGGCAATCCGTTCAAACAGATTCATTGAACCTGGACAGTTTTTAAACCATTTTCCCTAAATATAATTTTATATATACTTTATCTCTGCAAGCTGTACACAATTTCTGGACAAAATAAATCAGATCAAAAAATAAAATAAATACCAATAATTTCCAATTAAAGAAAAGATATTCTTTTTATAGTAAATTATATATTTATTTTATTAACATATATATAATAATCTGATAAAAAGACACATTTCAACAAAACAGGAAACTACCCATTTCAAAAAAATCTTCTTTAATTAATTTTGTCAATATTGTCAAATATGCCAATAAAGGATTTTACAGAAACATATGTTGCCCAATGTAGAGTCCAAGAACTTTACTTAGCTAATTAGATAGTAGTATAATAGTAATAATAGTATTATCTTTATGACTGTGGATTTTTTGTTCAAACCAGGATTTATTTGGACACTCATAGTAGTACTTATAGATTTTCTAAGTTTAACCTATAGTTTAGGAATATTAATTTTAACCTAAGGTTTGATTAATATGACTGATATTGAGGATAATATTTATTATACTATAAGGTTTAGATAAGAACCAATAAGATAATAGCACATGTTATGTATAGGTTTATTAATGATTAAGTATTTTGAGGATTAAATTTATTAAGGTTAAAATTTGAATACTCTAAGGTCAGTCAGCAACTTTGAAAACGTTAGAGGGCTTAGTCAAGGCTGTTTACTCAATTCAAATTAAGCTAAAAATGTGTAATTTCGTGTTTAAATAATCAGCGTATGCCGATATATCGCAGCTATAGGGGGTGATATATCGCAGCACGAAGATACGAAAAACATGAAACGTTGCACGATTGCCTCGGGCATACTGGCCCAGGCGATATATCGCCCCTCTTAGCATATTTTGAAAGTTTTCAAAAACGTTCTCCATTCAAACCTTCAACCTCTTGATGAGTCCAGCATCTTTTTGAACGAGTCTTCAGCCTCTGCTGAACGATAATTCAAATTATTTTCACTTAAAAAGCCATTATTTTTATTCAAGTTAAATGAAGATCTTTTCATTCCTAAACTCTATAAATAGGACCTAGTACCCAGCCATTTATTCATCTATTACTCTAATTTCAGAGGCTGCAAGTTGCTAGGTGAGTGTGAGAGTGTAAACACTTGGGTTGGGAATTATAAGCTTGATCATTATAAGCTTATCAAACACTTGGGGAAGTAAGGTTTATTCACATTTCGGTTCAAGGTTTAGATTGATTATATAAGTCTTCAAGGTATTTCCAAACTCTAGTCCATTTCTGTATTATGTTCTTTAAGTTCTCGTAGTCTTCTACTCATTCTAACCTTATTCTTATTCTTGGTTAGGAAATCCAAGTTCTTAAGCACAAGGTTTTTGGTAAGTATATAGCATAGATCCTTCTTCACTTTCATCCCTTTTCTTCAATATACTCACCATATTTTAAATGGTTTTTAGGAGTGTTCCAAGGTCCCAAATCAGTTCTCATATCCCGGTTATTTTGGTAAGGAAAATAGGATAGGATTTATGTGTTATATGATTTTATATGTTATCTTATGATTTTATGTTATGTTAAGTATGTTTGTAGACTTGGGCATATGACCTATATGACTAACAAGCCCCAAATAGATTATGGGCATATGACTTGCTTAGCTAGCAAGACCCCACTAATCTAATGGGCATATGACTCGCTTAGTTTATGGGACCCCAAGTAATAATGGTCATTATAGTATGTATGTGACATAAGTGTTATAGTATGTTTTATGTTGCATTATGAATTTTTATGTATATGGCTATATGTTAGATTTTCCTTGCTGGGCATTAGGCTCACTCCTTTTTGTTTATATGTGCAGGAAAATAACTATAGTGGCGGGAAAGGTTTTTGGAAGCTTGGGGAATGTGTATTGGGGCGGAATGGATTCAAGGAGTCGAGAGTTTCGGTTTTGAGGATGAAGTCTTTATTTATGGTTTATGTGTATTTTTCCGCACCTATTTATGTAATCTCTTTTTAATTACCATTATGTTATGTTTTGTTTTTAAAACAATGGGATCCCATATCCTACTTGAGATTTTATGTAAGTCTAACATTTGTTTTTACAAGTTTTAATAAAGTTATGATCTTTTCACTTGTAAGTTTTGTTAAAGATTAGTGTCTATGTATAGTTTTCGTTAATGGTCCAAGGTCTAGAGTAGTTGGGTCATTACACCCAAGTGGGAGATTGTTGGATTAAAATCTTATTATGGGCACATATGTATTAATGTATGATGCTATTATAAAATTTGATACAAAATAATGTGACCAATTATGTTATAAGTATTACGGGTATTAAAATGTCATGGAATAAATGTGTAGAAACCATAAGTCATATTTATAATTTGATGAGGGGACAAGTTATAAATATCCAAAACTGATATTATTATCAGGGAATATATATACGTTTGTGGTCCCCAAGAAACGTATTATTTGGTATTCTCTCATTCCCCATCATAGAGAAACTGATTTCTTGGAAGATCAATAACCTTCTGTGCAATCTCCATCAATGGCTTCAGGTTAATGCTTCCGCTCTTGTGTTCTTCTTCTTCTTTAATTTAGCAAATGTTCTATAGAAACATGTTTTAGGGTTTATATAATCCTAACATATTTATCTTCCCCTTTGAAAATATAGTAGAAAAAAAGCATGTGATGATGAATAAGTGGTAACTTCATTGTTGATCATACAAATGAGTTTTTTCCATTGATCAGATCATTTCCTATAAACGTTAAGGGTTCGGCTGGAAGCCTTATGACATTGACAACTTCCTTATGTTCTTGGATAGTTACCTATATTTTCAATTTTTCTATGGAGTGGAGTGGAGCTCCTCAGGTACAACTACGTACTAAAATAGTCACTCAAATCAAGCGTTTCTTTTTCATGTTATATCTTTGGTACATACATTAACTTGTGATCTAAGCTAACTTGTGTTCTAAGCTACTGCAGGAACCTTATTCATATTTGGTGTCATATGCGGCTTGAGTTTTCTATTCGTTGCAAAGCTTGTACCAGAGAAGTTGTTTATAATTCAGAAACGTAGAAGTTGTTTATTCTGGTTTGCGTGTTGTGTGTGGTTGAGTCTATAGTAAGAAAATATACAAAATGGAAGAATTTCAAGGTTTACACATCAAGAAGAAAGCTGAATACAATAATGATGTCATAATAATTTATTCCAATTTATTTGTATAATAAGTATTGCAGTGTTCTATATGTATTAATGTAACTAAACAAGATCTGTTTGATTGTTTGTATAGCCTCATCACGCTGTCTTCGTCCACTCATGCGTGTTTTCAATAATTTATAAGTTTTAAGATATAATTTGAGACTTAAAATAGTCAAAGATTATAAATGCAGGACTACTAGTGATATATGCAGCAACCAATACTATTCATAGTTGAGTTACACGAGGAATCTAAAAAAGTGACAAAATGAAAATAATTAATAAAACGACAATGTTACAAAAAACGACAATATTTGAGAGAAAACGACATATGTTGAAAAAAACGACAACATTTTTTAAAATGACATTTGTTGCAAAAATGACAACATTTTTTAAAACAACCTCATTTACTATAACGAAAATATTTTTTAAAAATAACCTTTGTTGCGAAAACGACAATATTATAAATAAATAAAAAAGGACTATTTTTTGCGACAAACGATAACAATTACTAAAATTGACATCAATGAAGAAAAGGACAAAATTTACGAAAAGGACATATGTAACACCCTAGATAGCCAAGACCGTTATACTGTGTGTTTATAAAGTGCTAGACTTGCTAATCAAGTCATTTAATTAAAAATGTGCTATTGAAACTATAAAGGAACTAGGGTTAAAATGTTTTGGTCTCAAAAGCCACATTTTTCATAAAGAGACGTTTCCTGTTTACACGGGATCCCAAAAATATTAAGTTTAAAGACCGTTTACAAAATTCATAAGGTTTAAATACAATATCAAGCCATATTAAGGCAAAACAGACAGTTAGGCAATCCCTGTCCTGATCCACCCCTCGACCATGGTGATCGAACAGCTGACTATGTACATTCAACCCTGCAGCTCTCCATCTCAGGATTGGTCCAACTTGCCTTTGCCTTTACCTGCACCACGTAGCACCCGTGAGCCAAGGCCCAGCAAGAAAACACAACAACAGAGCATAAGCAATCAACAGACAATCCAACATCTCATATCGCATCACATAATCTCAACCATGTAAGCATTCAGAATAATCAAGTATTCCACATACTAAACATATCAACTCATATCATATATCAGTTCACAAATGATAACTAGGGCTAGCGCCCTCAAGCCGCTCCCTCCGTTGTCCCACTGACTCCGGCCCGCTTAATCCGAGCTCAGTGAATATTAAGCTGTCCTCGACTACCAGTGGCCAAGCCGCGCCCTATGCGCAAATATTGTGTATGGCACCCTTAGGCCACTATCACATGTCCCATGGCAAAATATCATCATTGACATAATACAAATATCGGGAGCACTTAGTCCCATCACAAACATATAACCGGGTGGAGTTTTCTTACCTTTCGATTCGCTAGCCTCGATCTCTTGACTCCTTGAGCACGATCCCTCTCGAGCCCTAGCGCTCACCTAAACACAACCATAAGCCAAAGTCATCATCAAACCTCAAGTCCAAAACCTAGCCTCGGGACCAATCCCGATGTAATGACCCAACTACTCTAGACTTTGGACCATTAATGAAAACTAAGCATAGACACTAATCCCTAATAATACTTACAAGTGAAATAATCATACTTTATTAAAAACTTGTAAAAACAAATGTTAAACTTACATAAACTCAAAGCAGGATATGGGATCACATTGTTTTAAAAAGGAAAAACATAACCTAATTGCAATAAAAAGGAGATTACATAAATAGGTGCGGAAATAAAATACACATAAACCATAAAACAAAGACTTCATCCTCGAAATCGAAACTCTCAACTCCTTGAATCCATTCCGCCTCAATACACATTCCCCAAGCATCCACGAACCTTTCCCGCCACTATAGCTATTTTCCTGCACATATAAACATAAAAGGAATGAGCCTAATGCCCAGCAAGGAAAATCTAACATATAGCCATATACATAAAAATTCATAATGCAACATAAAAACATACCATAACACTTATGTCACATACATACTATAATGGCCATTATTACTTGGGGTCCCATAAACTAAACAAGTCATATGCCCATTAGATTAGTGGGGTTTTGCTAGCTAAGCAAGTCATATGCCCATAATCTATTTGGGGCTTGTTAGTTGTATAGGTCATATGCCCAAGTCTACAAACATACTTAACATAGCATTTTCATAACACATATTCATAAGATAACATATAAAAATCATATAATCACATAAATGCTATCCTATTTTCCTTACCAAAATAACCGGGATATGAGAACTGATTTGGGACCTTGGAACACTCCTAAAAACCATTTAAAATATGGTGAGTATATTGAAGAAAAGGGATGAAAGTGAAGAAGGAACTATACTATCAAAATATACTTACCCAAAAACCTTTGTGCTTAAGAACTTAGATTTCCTAACCAAGAATAAGAATAAGGTTATAATACTGAGTAGAAGACTATGAGAACTTTAAAGAATATAATACAGAAATGGACTAGAGTTTGGGATACCTTGAGTACTTCTATGATCAATCTAAACCTTGAACCGAAATGTGAATAGAACCTTACTTCCCAAGTGTTTGGTAAGCTTATAGTGATCAAGCTTATAATTCCCAACCCAAGTGTTTACACTCTCACACTAACCTAGCAACTTGCAGCCTCTGAACTTAGAGTAATAGATGAATAAATGGCTGGGTACTAGGTCCTATTTATAGAGTTTAGGAATGAAAAGATCTTCATTTAACTTGAATAAAAATAATGGCTTTTTAAGTGAAAATAATTTGAATTATCGTTCAGCAGAGGCTGAAGACTCGTTCAGCAGAGGCTGAAGACTCGTTCAGAAAGGTGCTGGACTTATCAAGAGGTTTAGGGATTTGAATGAGAACGTTTTTGAAAACTTTCAAAAACACACTGAAGGAGGCGATATATCGCCTGGGCCATTATGCCCGAGGCAATCGTGCAACGTTTCGTGTTTTCCGTATCTTCGTACTGCGATATATTGCCCCTTATAGCTGTGATATATCGGCATACGCTGAATATTTAAACACGAAATTACACATTTTTAGCTTAATTTGAATTGAGTAAATAGCCTTGACTAAGCCCTCTAACGTTTTCAAAGTTCCTGACTGACCTTAGGGTATTCAAATTTTAACCTTAATAAATTTAATCCTCAAAATACTTAATCATTAATAAACCTATACATGACATGTGTTATTATCTTATTAGGTCTTATCTAAACCTTATAATATAATAAATATTACCCTCAATATCAGTCATATTAATCAAACCTTAGGTTAAAATTAATATTCTTAAACTATAGGTTAAACTTAGAAAATCTACAAGTACTACTATGAGTGTCCAAATAAATCCCGGTCTGAACCAAAAATCCACAGTCATAAAGATAATGTTATTATTACTATTATACTACTATCTAACTTAGCTAAGTAAAGTTCTTGGACTCTACACCCGAGCCCCCGGAAAGTCCTAGTTCCACCAAACAAGGTGGTGGAATCAAACCCCGAACCCTAGGTCAAAAACCCTTGCAAATAACCCTAAAATCCCTTTCTGGAAACAGGGCAGCGCTACAGCGCTCTTAGGAGGGTGCTACAGTGCTACAAACAAAACCAAATTCCCCCAAAAAGCCGGGCCTAGCGCTACAGCGCCCAAAGGCTAGCGCTATAGCGCTAGTCACAGACAGGCAACACCTTAGTTTTCCCTCCTGCGATTTCCTTGAGCCAAACTCAACCAAAACCTCTCCAAACCTTCACCACACTCAAAAACAACCTTATTAACACACTCCACTCATCCCAAGCACCCCAAATACCTAAAACTCAAGCACATGCATCCCTAATCTCAAAATTCACCATAGCCACTTCTAGACATCAAAACTCAGCAGAAACCAGTCAAAACATCAAAGTTAAAAGCTTAAAATTTCATACCTTTAATGGGAATTCGATTTCAAGACAACATCTACACCTCCTTAGCTTGCTCTTCCTCAACCTTTGGCCTAAATTCCCTAAAGTTCCCATCAAACTCAGCTTATACACATAGTTCAAAAACCAAAACCAGCAACTAAAGAAACTACAAAGCCTTACCTCAAGTGTTAGGGTGTTCTTGCTAAACCTCTGCCAATTCTCCAAGCCTAGCTTAGGATTCTTGATGCTCAGCCTAACTTAGCTCCTCCCTGAGCTTTGCCCCAAAAAATACTCAAGAAACTGATGAAGAAAGCATAAACCGACCTTAGGAAACTCTCTGTTTTCTCCCTTTCTTTTTCTTCCTTTTCCTTCTTTTCTTTCTTTCCTCAGACTTCTATATTACTCTACAACTTCCACTAACATAAAACCTTAGTAATACCCATCTTTAAAAAGCCAAATGACCTTAATGCCCTCCCTATTAATTCTAAACCCCCACTTAGGGGCATTTTAGTCATTTCACCCCAATTCCCGCTAACTCCTCGAGTGTCTCCAATATTTACCGCTTAATTCTCGATATCTAATTAATCACCAATAATATTCCTCGATGTCAAAATAGACTCCAATATGCTCACTAAATTCCCATTTATACCTCTAGGCTCACCCCGAGTCGGGTATAAATCCCCGACATGACTTTTTCCGCTAAACCGCTCACTAGGATCGTCTCGAGTCACAGATCACAGATATATCCACATAATAATGTGGTCTCATTAATTATCGCACATATAAACAGTTATGCCCGCGACGGGCCAAAATTACGATTATGCCCTTCTAGCCTAATCAGGGCCTACATGCATACTAATACACATAGTCATGCATCTCAAGTATTCAAATAGTCATATAACATGCTTTAAATCATAATCATGCATCTTACTCATTAAAATCACACTTAATTCTCATTATGCCCTCCAGGCACACTAATCAAGGCCCTTAAGCCTTATTAGCAAATTTGGGTCGTTACAACGTAATACAGTAAAGCGGCAATAATATAGAAAAACAACAATAACTAAAATGTGTGCAAAGGGAAAAAAAAAAAGGAAGAGGTCACCACCATGACAATTCTTCATGGATGATACGAAAATGTGTTTGAAATTTCTGTACATATATAAAAGAATTTGTATATCAATATTTGATTTGTGATCAACTTTTGAGGTTGAGATGGCAAGTTTTAATTGTAGTAATTATCATAAAATGTTATTGAGAAATCGATATTTTTCAGAGTTTCAATCATAAAAAGCTGATCTTATGATGTTTTGAGACAGGTTAAATGAGTTAGTATTGGGTGTTAATCATTGAGAGTCCATTTAATGTCAATGTTTTGAGAACAATTTAGAATAGTTATGTACTTGTGTATACATAATGTTTAGAGAACAGTAGACTTAAACAAGCACGGTGTGGGTTTATTTAGATTCACAAAAGAGTTGTGAATATGTTGCAAACGTGTTAAACCCTGAATAAGTCTTCCTTTTAGTTTGAATAAGTCTGTATATGACTTATTATTTTATCTATTTTATTGCTATTATGTAGGCATTACTTTATTATTATCCTATTTTTATTGTAATATGTTATCAATTTTCCAACTATATTCCATTATATATATGGAAATGCATTGTTCAATAAAGGGGAGGATTTTGCAATTTAGACTTTATCTCTTTGGAGGAAATTGGGTTCCTCGAATTACCCATAATCTATAATTCATATCAGCCAACATAGGAAAGATCGGGAAGCAGAAATGGTCAACACCAGCTTGGTATCAGAGCTCAGGCATGGAAGAACGAATTCAGCAGGTGGAGCAAAGCTTATCCACACTGAACGATGGTCAACAAAATCTCAGAACTCAACAGCAGGATTTTATGCAACGCATGACAGACTTATTTGAGAAGCTAACAACCAAGGTTAATAAATGGCGGGCCATTCCGATCGTGAAAAGGGAGACTCTTCCAGACCATGGAATGGAAAAAACGGTGGGCGTGCAAACTACAGTGGTGATTCTTCTTCCAGTTCCTATGCACCCAAACTAGTTAAGCTTGATTTTTCTTGCTTTAATGATGGAGAAGACCCTACTAGTTGGCTATGTAGAGCACAACATTTTTTTCAATTTCAAGACACTCCAACGGAGGATCGTGTAGCATTAGCTTCCTTTCATCTTAAGGGTGATGTTCAGTTGTGGTATCAATTATTGAAGCAAGACTCTGACTCTCTCACTTGGGGACACTTTAGAGAATGACTCCTTTCTCGTTTTGGCCCAAATACATTTCATGATTTTTTTGGAGAGCTCACTCGATTACAACAAACCGGGACTGTCCAAGCTTATCAATCTCAATTTGAGAAGCTATTGGAAAAGGTTGGTTCTCTCCCTCCTGATCAACAAGTGAGTAGTTTTGTTAGTGGGCTACGAGAATCCATTAGAGCAAATGTCCAAGTAGCTAGGCCAAAGACACTATCAGATGTTGTTAGCTTAGCCCGTGTCTATGAAGCTCGTAATCTATCCCAACAGAGGGTGATTTCACCTGCCACAAACCTCAATTATCGTTCTAGTCATGTTGCCACCAGTAACCAACCTGCAATTCCAATGCGTAAGATGTCGCCCGCGAAATTACAAGATCGAAGGAAACACGGATTATGTTACAACTGCGACGAGAAGTTCAGCCCTGGCTATCGCTGTAAGAAGCTCTTCGTTATTGATGCATGCTTGGACGAGGAGGACAATGACCTAGTCATGGAAGAGGATAGGGACAATGAGAACCTTGTGGATACACCTGAGATTTCACTCCATGCTATCAGTGGATGTCGTTCTCCAGAAACCATGAGGGTGCAAGGTAGTCTAAGAAAGGTGGGTGTCTGTATATTAATTGACTCAAGAAGCACTCATAATTTTGTGAGTAATAATGTAATGCCCCAAATTTCCTAATAAGGTTTAGGACCTTGATTAGGAGGCCGGGAGGGCCATAATTGCTTTATTATGCTATTTAATGATAATATGCATGTTTAGGTGTATTAAATATGCATGTGAACCCATTTGTGATTAATTGGGCGATTTTCATATTTTGGCCATTTCGGGCATTTTTGGCATATATGTGAAATGGGCATGGTGCTTTGCTATTACTTGGTAATGCCAGAGTTACCCAGCACAAGACAATCCTAGGAGGTAAGTTAGTGGGAAAGTCACAACGGGATTTAAGCTTGACTTGGAGTAAGTCAAGGGGTATTTAGAGCATTACCGGGTTATTGGGTAATGAGAATTAATAATTGGTGATAAATTGGGAGTTAGTAAGATCAGGGGGAAATTCTGGAAGTTTTGACTATAATGTCCCCGGGGGTGTTTTCGAGACCCCGAGCACTAGGTTTTATTGGAAGCTACTTAAGCTTGAAGTAACCTTTTAAGAAAATAAAAAGAACTTTTGTACGTTCTCTCTCCCTAAAAGTTCCATTTTCGTCTCCCGATCGTGTTTTCGAAGGTATCTTGAGTTCTAGGACTCGGAATCAAGTGAGGATTGAGGCATAGCAATCCTAAGGAGAATTAGAAGCTTATTAGCCGGAGGATTTAGTTGGAAACAACTCAATCAGAGGTAATTCAAGTTTAAGTTTTAAGTTTTTAAAAGTTTTTAAGATTGAATTGGATTTTGTGAATCGTTGAGTTTTTAGTTCGTTTGAGCCTCAAGTTTTGGTGGTCTTGGACCATTAGGGAGTTTGGGAACTTTGATTTGATGATTTGGGAATGTTTAGACATATTTTTGGGAGGTTTTAAAAGGTTAAAAATGAAGAAAAATGGCTGCCCCGAAGTTGGGCCGCGGCCCTGTTCTTGGGCGCCGCGGCCCTTGCTTGATGAAGCAGGTGCCCTGTTTTGTTCTTGCTGGGTGCCGCGGCCCTTGGTGTTGGGCGCCGCAGCCCTTGCTTCAGGTTGTCCTGGGGGCCACGGCTCAAGGTTTCAGGGTCGCGGCTCAGGCAGGCTTTTGAGCCCGTTTGGGTGTTTTGACCCTGGGAACATGGTTTTAGGCCTCGGGATCATTCCTACTACCCGGATTAGTGAGGATTGATGTCTTGGAGGCTAAGTTTTAGTTCAAGGATTAGTTTTAGAACTTGAACTCATTGCATCACCATTTGTGGTTGTGACTAGGTTATCACTAGAGGCTTGGAATCAGGATCGTGCTTGTGACTCATTTGTTGGTAACCTGTGCTTGGACCGAAGGTAAGAAAACAGCACCCCATGTGTGACATGCATGGCTATTATTGATGCATGTTGGATGTTTAAATGTAAACATTGATAGCATAATGAATGCTTATCAATCTTGCTCATTTGCATATGATTAATATTGAGGCATGCTGGATGATTAAGTGTGATGCATGTGATGCACGAGAAACATGTGATTAGGGCATGCCATGAATGATGAATATGAGATTGGTCAGAGCTTGAGTCTCTGTGTTTATGCATGATCATTATTATGCTCGCAATTGTTAAGTAAGCATGCTGAATGCCCATCTTTGGATGTTTGACATATGACATATGTTCGGTAGCAATGCTTACTTGTGCATGGTACTTACTCATTAGTCAGAAATGGCAAAGGTGTTAGTATCAACTGTGAAGCTGTGACTCATTAGTCAGGTTCGGCAGTGGTACTGGGCACTGGTCACATTGTGCTGACTCATTAGTCAGGACGGCTGTAGAGTCCAAAGAACTTTACTTAGCTAAGTTAGATAATAGTATAATAGTAATAGTAGTATTATCTTTATGACTGTGGATTTTTGGTTCAGACCGGGATTTATTTGGACACTCATAGTAGTACTTGTAGATTTTCTAAGTTTAACCTATAGTTTAGGAATATTAATTTTAACCTAAGGTTTGATTAATATGACTGATATTGAGGATAATATTTATTATACTATAAGGTTTAGATAAGAACCAATAAGATAATAGCACATGTTATGTATAGGTTTATTAATGATTAAGTATTTTGAGGATTAAATATATTAAGGTTAAAATTTGAATACTCTAAGGTCAGTCAGCAGCTTTGAAAACGTTAAAGGGCTTAGTCAAGGTTGTTTACTCAATTCAAAATTAAGCTAAAAATGTGTAATTTTGTGTTTAAATATTCAGCGTATGCCGATATATCGCAGCTATAAGGGGCGATATATCGCAGTACGAAGATACGGAAAACACGAAACGTTGCACGATTACCTCGGGCATAATGGCCCAGGCGATATATCGCCTATAGGGGGCGATATATCGCCTCCTTCAGCATATTTTGAAAGTTTTCAAAAATGTTCTCCATTCAAACCTTCAACCTCTTGATAAGTCCAGCATCTTTCTGAACGAGTCTTCAGCCTCTGCTGAACGACAATTCAAATTATTTTCACTTAAAAAGCCATTATTTTTATTCAAGTTAAATGAGATCTTTTCATTCCTAAACTCTATAAATAGGACCTAGTACCCAGCCATTTATTCATCTATTACTCTAAGTTCAGAGGCTGCAAGTTGCTAGGTGAGTGTGAGGGTGTAAACACTTGGGTTGGGAATTATAAGCTTGATCATTATAAGCTTATCAAACACATGGGGAAGTAAGGTTTATTCACATTTCGGTTCAAGGTTTAGATTGATTATATAAGTCTTCAAGGTATTTCCAAACTCTAGTCCATTTCTGTATTATGTTCTTTAAGTTCTCATAGTCTTCTACTCATTCTAACCTTATTCTTATTCTTGGTTAGGAAATCCAAGTTCTTAAGCACAAGGTTTTTGGTAAGTATATAGCATAGATCCTTCTTCACTTTCATCCCTTTTCTTCAATATACTCACCATATTTTAAATGGTTTTTAGGAGTGTTCCAAGGTCCCAAATCAGTTCTCATATCCCGGTTATTTTGGTAAGGAAAATAGGATAGGATTTATGTGTTATATGATTTTATATGTTATCTTATGATTTTATGTTATGTAATATGTTATGTTAAGTATGATTGTAGACTTGGGCATATGACCTATACAACTAACAAGCCCCAAATAGATTATGGGCATATGACTTGTTTAGTTTATGGGACCCCAAGTAATAATGGCCATTATAGTATGTATGTGACATAAGTGTTATAGTATGTTTTTATGTTGCATTATGAATTTTTATGTATATGGCTATATGTTAGATTTTCCTTGCTGGGCATTAGGCTCATTCCTTTTATGTTTATATGTACAGGAAAATAGCTATAGTGGCGGGAAAGGTTCATAGATGCTTTGGGAATGTGTATTGAGGCGGAATGGATTCAAAGAACCGAGAGTTTCGATTTGAGGATGTAGTTTTTGTTTCTTATGGTTTTTATATGTATTTTTCCGCATTTTATTATGTAATCTCTTTTTAATTATCATTATGTCATGTTTTGATTTTAAAACAATGGGATCCCATATCCTAACTTAAATTTTATGTAAGTTTAACATTTCCTTTTTACAAGTTTTAATAAAGTCATGATCTTTTCACTTGTAAGTTTTAAGGATTAGTGTTTATGTATAGTTTTCGTTAATGGTCCAAAAGACTAGAGTAGTTGGGTCATTACAGTTGGTATCAGAGCAATGGTTCCTTCGCATGAAGTTCTCCTCGATACACACACTCAAAAGCTCCGAATCTGATCGCCAAGTAAGTATTTAAGTTATAGTTATTTTGCCTATGTGTATAGCTAACAATTTTAGTATTTATGTTTTCAGATTAAGTATGAACGGAGCATTAAGCAATGAGGATATCCGAGCCATTAAGGCTTTAAAGAGAATAAGGGAACCAAGAAACACCATAGGCACACTAGAGAAAATCACTCGGAGATTGATTTTGTTCCACAAGGAGATAGACCATCTTCAGATTACTAAGAAAATCATGATGAGAGCTGCAGAACAATATGTCCTAGTAGTTAGGCTTTTAAAAGATTTCCCTTCAATAATTTCAACTTTAGAAGAAATATGGGAAACAATGGATGAAGAAGACGAACTGCCAGTAACAATGCGATATTACTTCCTCTTAGTTAGGTTCACTGCAAAATCAGAATTTCAGTTTACAAGGGAGCAAAAACATAGGATTTTTACAAACCTTCCTAGAGGACATTTTGATGCACATGACAATGATGATTATGAGGAACTAGATGATGACATGCTAGATGAAGGATCGGATGTAGAAGATCCTGATTTTTAGAATAGTAGTTTCCATTGTTTGTTTTATTTCTTTCTTTATTTTATGGTTGTAATAAGTGAAAAACTTTTTTCCAAATTAATATCATGTTATTTTATTATCATGTATGGGTTTGATTTTGTTTTTGCAATCATAATAAATACTAAATAAAATTAATAATGACTATGTTCGGTGAGGGTGGATACAAATCAATGAACCAAGTTTCCTTATTGAGAGTTAGGGGGCCATAGTAGTGGGAACGATTTTACTGATCCCAGCCCTCCCTCAATATGGTTAACTTTGGAACAAAGATGAGTTTCGAGCCTGAGAATTAAGTCATATAGGATAATTAGAAACAGACTTAGAAAATAAAGATGGCTTGTTTTTCTAAGTATAGAAACCCACTCTAAATAATAAATAAAGACTTATATAATTTTTCATAAGAAGTCATAATAAATAGGTCCGAGATATGTTTGTCTTAGAATAATTTTTGCCTTAGAGCCTATTAGGATAAGTTCTAACATGTTCTCGACTGTTAGAACTTTGTTAAAAATGTCGCTCCGAAGATCTGCACGCACCAACGGAAATGCCTCCAACGCTATTCCAGCGAACAGTGAAGCCCCTCCAGTTCACAGAAGGGGAGTGCGTGCTACTACTAGCCGCAACGCGCCGGCACCACTAGTTGAAAACACTGCGGAGATCGCCAGACTGGGACAACAAGTCGAGGAACTTTTGCAGCAACAACGCCAACAGGCTCAAACTCAGCCTCAGCCTCCGCCGCAGCCACAACAAATGGCCCCAGCACCCCAACAAGTTGGTCCATATGGGGGATGGCCAGTGACGAACTACGCGCCATATCCAGTACCGAATATGGAGCCAGTGTATGAAAGGTTCCACAAGCAGCACGTTCCAAACTTCGAAGGGACTATAGACCCCTTTGAGGCAGAAGAATGGCTAAGGAATGTGGAGCCGATTCTGACGCACATGAATCTCAGTAATGTGGACCGCATATCCTGCGTCTCATCATTGCTCAAGAAGGATGCCAGGATATGGTGGGACTTGGTCCAGCAATCGCATGATATTGCCACCATGACATGGACCCAATTTGTGGAGCTGTTCCACAAAAAGTACTACAACTCGGCTGTACTCACTTCAAGAGTTGAGGAGTTTGCCAATTTGAAGCAAGGAAATTTATCAGTGGTGGAGTATGCTCGTCAGTTCGACCGCTTAGCAAAGTTCGCATCTAAGATGGTTCCAACTGATTTTCTAAGGGTGAACAAATTTGTTAGAGGACTTCGACCAAAGATCGAGATGGGGGTTAAGTTAGCAAACCTGGGGAATACTACATATGTCGATGTTCTTGAGATGGCAATAGAAGTAGAGAGGTTGCAGGCTAATGTAAGTAAAGAGGAAGCTAGTAAGCCTGAACCAAGACAGCATAATCAACCTCAAACCAGTCAGAACAACAACCATAACGGCAACAATCAGTCCAGCAACAATGGTAACGGTCAGAAGAGAAGGCATCCTGACAACAAGAAATTCGACAGCGATAAGAGGGCACGTACGAATAATGGGATAAATAGATCGGGTTGCGTGGAATACCCGCCATGTGCTAAGTGTCAGAAGAAGCATCCTGGAGAATGTCGCTGATGCGTGTCGTATGGCGTACCAAATTTAATAAAGATTTTGATTACACTATCACCAATTAATTTAGTACAATGGCAAATAGAGGTCGAACCCAAGGGAACTATATTCAATTTATTATTCACAAAGTTTAACAAATTAAAAGGAAAAGGGGATTTTGAAATTTAAAACTAATAAGACGATTAACAAATAAGGATTTATAACGATTTTTAAAGAACAGTTAAGAATTATTCTCCACCTCAAACAATCATGCATGAATATCAATATTGAATATTATTCTGATTCCCAATTAAACTATTAACCCCGCAGATAAAGCTTAAGCAGTCAATTATCCCAATCTCCCTATTACAATCAATCACGGCGAAGCGCTCAATAATTAACTCTTTTTACCAAATAACAAACCTATGAAGCATATGATTCATTTAATTTAGTAAAAGCATTAAGAATAATGGAGATAGGTTAATCTAGGCAATAAATCAATTTAGCATATAATTCATTTAACCTAGGTTCTATCCTTCATCACAATCAACAACATATTTGACCATATCATTAATTGCAATTGATCACCAATACTTAGAACCCTAAACTATTAGGTGAATAGAAATTCTAAGATGATAATGAAATAATGTAAACCCTAATTAGTTGTACACCCTAACAAGGAATCACAAAATTCATAAGATAAGCATAGAAGAATAGAATCAATTTAATATGAAGGAAATCAAGAAATAATACTCATAACTGAAGTCAAACAATCATGTCTGGGTTTTGAATAACCCTTAACCTAAAAGAAACTAGCCAATAATCTTCATCATGATTAAAAACATAAACATAGATAAAGAATAATAGAGTAGGGGAAGAAGAAAACTATTGAGATGTTGATTGCGATCTTCCTTCTCCTCCAAGGCTCTCTCTGAGTTTCTCTCTCTAAAAACGTAAAGTAAAACCTAATTCCCGATTCTAACCCTAATCCCCTTTTATATCTCCCCTCAAATAATCAGAAAAATTGAATTTAAGTTCAAATTTAAACGCGTGCCGCGGCAGGCACTTTCCCTTGCCGCGGCAAGGAACTTCGAAAAAGCTTTGCTGGGCTGTCGTGCCACGGCATGGATTTTCCCTTGCCGCGGCAAGAAACTCTCTGACTTGCCTCGTAGCGGCAAGGACTTTTCCTTGTAGCGGCGAGCACTCTGCTGACTTGTCTCGTAGCGGCAAGGACTTTTCCTTGTAGCGGCGAGCTCTCTGCTTGATCACACTTTGATTCTTTTTCGATTTTTTTCTTCTTCTTCGACTTCACTCCTCTGGTTAGAATCCTACAACATTATCATTTAACCAAAAACTCATCAAAAATATAGACATTATCCTCAAAAATGACAATTTAGTTTAAATGAAACAAATTAGCAAAACGATTCTAACCATCCCCAAACACACTACTTATGAACATAAAACCCTGATGAATACGAAGTAAACTTTATACAAAAATGTACTTATCAGTCGCGCAAACACAAAGGAATGTTTTAGCTGTGGTTAGGAAGGGCATCGTAAAAGAGATTTTCCTCAGCGAAAACCAGAAGGAAAGAAGGACGACAAGATGGTTCCTGCTAGGGTTTTTGCTTTATCCCAAGGAGATGCTGATGCTAGCAATAAGGTGGTCACAGGTCAGGTTTCTATCCTCAATAACTTATGCTATGTATTATTTGATTCGGGAGCCACTCATTCGTACATCTCGTTAGGAATGATAGAAAAACTAGACAAACCTTGTGAAAGATTTAGAACTAGGTTTGTAACCGAGTTGCCTTTGGGCAAAGTAGTTCTATCATCACGGATAGTACGAGGCGTACCGATCAAGATTGAGGACATAGAACTAGAAGGAGACCTGATAGAACTAGTGATCAAGGACTTCGACGTAATACTAGGCATGGATTGGCTAGCACGGCATGGCGCAACCATCGACTGCAAACGCAAGAAGGTAATGTTCGAGACTCCTGACGGACAGAGACTATGCTTTCATGGGACAAGCTTCAGGATTACGCACCCCGTTAGTATCATCTCTCAAAGCTCAGAGAATGATGGAGAAAGGATTTCAAGCATTCTTAGCCAGCATCACAAATGTGGAAAGGGAGACACCACTTAAGGTTGGAGATGTCCGTGTTATACAAGAATTTCCAGAGGTATTTCCCGATGACTTTCCAGGATTGCCGCCAACTCGGGAAATAGACTTCACGATAGAATTAGTACCAGGAACCGAGCCTATCTCTAAGGCACCATATCGGATGGCACCTACGGAACTCAAGGAGTTAAAGACGTAGCTACAAGAACTCCTAGATTTGGGTTTTATTAGGCCAAGCCATTCGCCATGGGGAGCTCCGGTACTATTCGTGAAGAAGAAGGACGGAAGTATGCGGATGTGTATAGACTATCGCGAGCTGAACAAGGTAACGATTAAGAACAAGTACCCACTACCTTGGATCGACGACTTGTTTGATCAACTCCGAGGCGCGACTATATTTTCAAAGATCGATTTACGGTCCGGGTATCATCAGCTCAAAGTAAAAGGAGAAGATATTCCTAAGACAGCCTTTAGGACTCGTTATGGACATTACGATTTCTTGGTTATGTCATTTGGTCTTACCAACGCACCAGCCGCATTTATGGACTTAATGAATAGGGTCTTCAAGGATTACTTAGATAAATTTGTTGTTGTGTTCATCGACGATATCTTAGTATACTCCAAGGATGAAGTAGAGCACGAGGAACATTTGAGGTTGATTTTGACGCGATTGAAGGAGCATCAACTCTACGTAAAATTCAAGAAATGCGAGTTTTGGCTTTCGCAAATGGCGTTCCTCGGGCACATTATATCGAAAGATGGAGTTGCAGTAGACCCATCAAAGGTAGAGGCCGTGAAGGATTGGCCCAGACCAAAGAACGCATCTGAAGTAAGAAGCTTTCTAGGGTTAGCAGGTTATTATAGGAAGTTTGTAGAGGGCTTTCCTAAGATAGCCACTCCACTCACCAACCTGACCCGAAAACAACAAAGATTTAACTAGAATGATAAGTGTGAAGAAAGCTTCCAGTTGCTTAAGGATAAACTTTGCTCAACACCAGTACTCAGTGTACCGACACCCAACGATAAGTTCGTAGTCTACTGCGATGCATCGAAGCAAGGATTGGGTTGCATGCTGATGCAAAATGACAAGGTGATAGCCTACGCCTCACGACAATTGAAGGAGTACGAGCAGCGCTATCCAACTCACGACATGGAGTTGGCAGCGGTGGTCTTTGCGTTAAAAATCTGGCCCCATTATCTTTACGGAGAACGGTGTGAGATTTATACGGACCATAAGAGTTTAAAGTACTTCTTTACTCAGAAGGAGCTCAACATGAGGCAGCGCAGGTGGTTGGAGTTAGTAAAGGATTACGATTGCGAAATCCTATACCACCCAGGAAAGGCGAATGTAGTTGCCGATGCGCTTAGTAGGAAAAGTTATGGGAATTTAGCAGCTTTGGAATAGAAAAGCCGCTACAACAGGAGCTTATCAGTGCCGGAATAGAAGTAGTTGTAGGCAAGCTGGCTAACTTGTCTATCCAATCGAATCTGTTAGAGGACATACGGATTGGTCAAAGACATGATGACACACTAGCAGCACATATGGATGCAGTCAGAGAAGGCAAGGCTACAGATTTCTCAATATCTAGCCAAGGTTTATTAAGATATAAGGATCGGGTATGCGTGCCAAATGATCAAAGTATTAAGAAGACGATTATGGAAGAAGCGCACAGCACCCCGTACTCAGTTCACCCAGGGTCTACCAAGATGACTCATGATGTTAAGGCAGTATATTGGTGGCTAGGGATGAAGAAGGACATAGCAGAGTTTGTATCTAAGTGTCTTATATGCCAGCAAGTGAAAGCAGAGCATCAGCGGCCTGCAGGCTTATTGCAACCGCTTAGCGTGCCAGAATGGAAGTGGGACGATATAGCTATGGAATTTGTGACGGGTCTGCCAAAGACAAATAAGCAGCATGATTCCGCTTGGATAGTAATAGATAGACTAACCAAGTCGGCTCATTTCCTGCCTGTTAAGACTTCATACATGGCAGACCAATATGCAGACATCTATATCCAAGAGATTGTACGGTTGCATGGAATCCCCAAGACGATAGTGTCGAATAGAGGATCGGTGTTTACGTCAAGATTTTGGGGAAGTTTACAGCAAGCTATGGGTACTAAGTTAATTCTTAGTACAGCATTTCATCCTCAGACAGACGGGCAGTCCGAGCGTATGATTCAGATTTTAGAGGATATGCTACGCGCGTGTGTACTTGATTTCGGAGGATCATGGAATAAGTACTTGCCATTGATAGAGTTCTCCTACAACAACAGCTACCAGTCAACGATCGGGATGACACCTTATGAGTTGCTATATGGAAGAAGGTGCCGATCGTCGTTGCACTGGGACGAGGTAGGAGAAAGGCAGCTTCTAGGCCCCGAAGCTGTTAGACAAGCTCAAGAAGCAGTAGCGCTTATTAGACAGCGTATGCTTGCTGCTCAAAGCCGTCAGAAAAGCTATGCAGATGCCAAGCGACGCGATGTGGAATTCCAAGTTGGAGATCAAGTCTTCTTGAAGATATCTCCTATGAAAGGTGTAAAGACGTTTGGGAAGAAAGGCAAGCTTAGTCCTCGATTCATAGGTCCTTTTGAGATATTGGACAAAGTGGGAGCAGTTGCGTATAGACTAGCCCTACCGCCACCACTAGCAGATAGTCACAATGTGTTCCACATCTCAATGTTACGCAAATATGTGTCAAACCCATCTCACATCCTCAAGTACGATACAATAGCACTCCAGAAAGACTTAAGTTACGAGAAACGACAGATTAGCATCCTAGATAGGGGATGAAGCAGTTACGGTCCAAGAGCTTTCCTATAGTCAAAGTCCTATGGAGTAATAGTTTTGAACGAGAGGCAACGTGGGAGCTGGGGGAGGACATGCAAAGCCGGTATCCGGAGTTATTTGGTAAGTCAATTTCGAGGACGAAATTCTTTTTAGTAGGGGAGAATTGTAGATTCCAAAGAGTTTTACTTAGCTAAGTTAGATAGTAGTATAATAGTAATAGTAGTATTATCTTTATGAATGTGGATTTTTGGTTCAGACCGGGATTTATTTGGACACACATAGTAGTACTTGTAGATTTTCTAAGTTTAACCTATAGTTTAGGAATATTAATTTTAACCTAAGGTTTGATTAAGATGACTGATATTGAGGATAATATTTATTATACTATAAGGTTTAGATAAGAACCAAGAAGATAATAGCACATGTTATGTATAGGTTTATTAATGATTAAGTATTTTGAGGATTAAATATATTAAGGTTAAAATTTGAATACTCTAAGGTCAGCCAGCAGCTTTGAAAACGTTAAAGGGCTTAGTCAAGGCTGTTTACTCAATTCAAAATTAAACTAAAAATGTGTAATTTCGTGTTTAAATATTCAGCGTATGCCGATATATCGCAGCTATAGGGGGCGATATATCGCAGTACGAAGATACGGAAAACACGAAACGTTGCACGATTACCTCGGGCATAATGGCCCAGGCGATATATCGCCTATAGGGGGCGATATATCGCCTCCTTCAGCATATTTTGAAAGTTTTCAAAAATGTTCTCCATTCAAACCTTCAACCTCTTGATAAGTCCAGCATCTTTCTGAACGAGTCTTTAGCCTCTGCTGAACGACAATTCAAATTATTTTCACTTAAAAAGCCATTATTTTTATTCAAGTTAAATGAGATCTTTTCATTCCTAAACTCTATAAATAGGACCTAGTACCCAGCCATTTATTCATCTATTACTCTAAGTTCAGAGGCTGCAAGTTGCTAGGTGAGTGTGAGAGTGTAAACACTTGGGTTGTGAATTATAAGCTTGATCATTATAAGCTTATCAAACACTTGGGGAAGTAAGGTTTATTCACATTTCGGTTCAAGGTTTAGATTGATCATATAAGTCTTCAAGGTATTTCCAAACTCTAGTCCATTTCTGTATTATGTTCTTTAAGTTCTCATAGTCTTCTACTCATTCTAACCTTATTCTTATTCTTGGTTAGGAAATCCAAGTTCTTAAGCACAAGGTTTTTGGTAAGTATATAGCATAGATCCTTCTTCACTTTCATCCTTTTTCTTCAATATACTCACCATATTTTAAATGGTTTTTAGGAGTGTTCCAAGGTCCCAAATCAGTTCTCATATCCCGGTTATTTTGGTAAGGAAAATAGGATAGGATTTATGTGTTATATGCTTTTATATGTTATCTTATGATTTTATGTTATGTAATATGTTATGTTAAGTATGATTGTAGACTTGGGCATATGACCTATACAACTAACAAGCCCCAAATAGATTATGGGCATATGACTTGCTTAGCTAGCAAGACCCCACTGATCTAATGGGCATATGACTTGTTTAGTTTATGGGACCCCAAGTAATAATGGCCATTATAGTATGTATGTGACATAAGTGTTATAGTATGTTTTTATGTTGCATTATGAATTTTTATGTATATGGCTATATGTTAGATTTTCCTTGCTGGGCATTAGGCTCATTCCTTTTATGTTTATATGTGTAGGAAAATAGCTATAGTGGCGGGAAAGGTTCATGGATGCTTTGGGAATGTGTATGGAGGCGGAATGGATTCAAAGAACCAAGAGTTTCGATTTGAGGATGTAGTTTTTGTTTCTTATGGTTTTTATATGTATTTTTTCGCATTTTATTATGTAATCTCTTTTTAATTATCATTATGTCATGTTTTGATTTTAAAACAATGGGATCCAATATCCTAACTTAAATTTTATGTAAGTTTAACATTTCCTTTTTACAAGTTTTAATAAAATTATGATATTTTCACTTGTAAGTTTTAAGGATTAGTGTTTATGTATAGTTTTCGTTAATGGTCCAAAAGTCTAGAGTAGTTGGGTCATTACAATGGCCTTAGCGTGTTCAACGCAAGCCAACAAAGATTAGATCTAATCGACATCTGCATTGAATGACTCAAATGAGCATTAATGCCGAACCGACCTCAAGTTCGATGAATATTAAAAAGCGCTTGTCTAGCCAAAGGCTAGTCATTTAGAGCCAGGGCCAGCAAGCCCCGTGATCGTTAGGTTACATGGCTATGGGCACCAGCCCCACAGTGACGTGCTTGTCAGTCACTCATCTGATAAGAGCCAATGCAGGAAAGCCCAGGTAACGGTGTCGTTACACGGCTATGGGCATTGAGGCCCCTGTGACTTGTTTGTCAGTCACTCAGTAGAGTTTACCAGAACCTCAAGTGATTTTCACTCATCTGATCAAAGCTATGAGCTCTGTATGATCATTTTGATCATCATATGCATGGCTTTGGGTGCTGAGCCCCGTAGTGACTTGCTTGTTGGTCGCTCAGCATGGTTTACCAGAACCTCAAGTGTTGAGACACTCATCTGATTAGGATTGACTTGATAGTCATCCAATCAGAAGGGCAGGATTTCTTATCCTAGATACCCCAGCATTGTTTGAATTCAATCACATGCTTGAGTAAAGTTATGTTTGCTAGGCATGCCAGATATGATTTGATATCATAATATGATTGTTCATGAGCATATGATTTTTCTTGCTGGGCTTCGGCTCACGGGTGCTTTATCACTCATCTGATTAGGATTGACTTGATAGTCATCCAATCAGAAAGGCAGGATTTCTTATCCTGGATACCCCAGCATTGTTTGAATTCAATCGCATGCTTGAGTAAAGCTATGTTTGCTAGGCATGCCAGATATGATTTGATATCATAATATGATTGTTCATGAGCATATGAGTTTTCTTGCTGGGCTTCGGCTCACGGGTGCTTTGTGGTGCAGGTAAAGGCAAAAGGAAGCTGGACCATCCTTGAGTTGGAGAGCTTAGGTGATGACGTGTACATATGCAGCTGCTCGACCTATACTTGGGCGAGGTTTGAAAGAGGAACTAGGGTTAAACCCTGTTTTGCCGCTTAGAACGGCCTGTTGTAAATATATTCTTGTAATAGAATCTGAAATTATATTTTTGGGATCCCAATGTATATAGTAGACATTCTAATGAAACGTTATATCTTAACCAAAATTTTTAATCCCTAAACCGCTAATCATACTTAGTTACACGTTTATGGCCAAACGGATCGATTAGCGAGTTTAGCACTGTTTGCAATGTGCACTGTAGCAGTCCTTGGAGTTAGGGTGTTACAAATAAGTTAGCAAAGAAGACAGATTTGGAGTCACAACTTGGAGGTCACTTAAAGGTAATAGTTGCATCTGGGGAAAAGCTCATGAGTCCAGGAAAATGCATGAACATTCCTCTTTGTATACAAGTTACCCCTATATATGTTGACTTTTACGTTCTGCCATTGGAAGGATATGATGTGGTTTTAGGTGCTCAATGGCTTTGTACACTGGTGTAATGCCCCGAATTTCCTAATAAGGGTTAGGACCTTGATTAGGAGGCCGGGAGGGCCATAATTGAGTTATGATGCTATTTAATGATCATATGCATGTTTATGTGAATTATATTATTATATGATGGTAAATGCATGCATATGGGAGTACTTATGATTATAAGGGCATTTTGGTAATTTGGCCGCTGTGGGTGTAATTGTGTATTTTGGGTGCATGTTTGTGATTAATTATTATAGCCACATTATAAGGTGGATTAGTTCGAGCTAGTCGGCATGAGACGATCATGGAATGCAAGTGCTCGGTCAAGTCATAACGGGTTTAAGTTCGAGGCTCGGGGTGAGTCTCGGGGTGAATTTAATGATTAGAGCATTATCGAGAATTAAAGGGTAATGGGACATGGATTATTGGTGTTTGAGGTTATTGAGAATAGCGAAAGTTGGAGGGTGTTAATTGTGATTAATGAAATATGTGCGAAATGACAGTTTTGCCCTTGGTGGCTGTTAAGATTTTATTTTAGACCTAAGGGTATTTAGGTCCTTTCCCCTCAAAAGATATATATCAGCCATTAAGGCTGTAGAAGAGTAACAAAAACAGAGTCCTTCTTTTCCTTCTCTCCCGATAGTTTTCTCCTCCATTTCTCTTTGGATTTTCGAGCTCTGTTTGAGGAATTAATCCAAGGAACCAAGCTTAGCCAAGCTAGGGTTATGCTCCACCATTGAAGAGGGTGAGTTGCTGAGATTGAGGTGAGTTTCTAGCCACTAGAACTCTTGCTTTTGCTCTGTTTTCTAAGTTAAGTTTCAGCTGGTTTTTGGGTTGGAAACTTGGGAATTGGTTGGAGTTTTGGCTAGGGTTCTTGGGGTTGTGGTCCCTAGGAAATGTGGAGATGGTTTTTGGGTTCATTTGGCACCAAAAATGGGATTTGGAAACATTGGAATCGAGTTAGAACTGAAGGAATCGAAGAAGGAAGTTTCAGGGGTGGCTCTGTCTGGGGGTAGCGCTACAACGCCCATCAGAGGGCGCTATAGCGCTACACAGGGCTTTAGTAGGGCAGTTGTGGTTCTGTCTTGAGCGCTGGGGCGCTAGGAGGGCAGCGCTGTAGCGCTACCCTATTCCTTCAAAACCCTGTTTTGGGTGTTTTTAAGGGTTTTTGGCTCGGGGTTTCTATCCTCAAGGCCCGGGATCGAATCTACTCACTGTGTGGGCATGTTTCGAGGTCCCGAGAGTGGGGTTTAGGTTAAGACCCTATCTTTGGTGATTTTCATTAATTGGAGATTGTTTTGGTTATGACTAGGTGACCGTTAAAGGATTAAGGATCGATTGTTCTCAGGGGTCGTTCTTGTTCTAACTCTCACTCGAACCGGAGGTAAGAAAACTGTACCCTGTGTATATGTGACATGCATGGCTATTCTTGATGCATGTTGGTTGATTATTAAATATGACATGCATGGCTATTATCGGTGCATGTTGGATTGTTAAATATAATGTATATGATGCATGAGAAACATGTGATTAGGACATGCTTTATATACTGAATATGATATCGTTTGGAGCTTGAGCCTCTGTGTTCGTGCATGATCCTAATTGTACTAGTACTTGTTAAGTAAGCATGCTGAATACCTTGTATATGAATATTGGACATGTGATATATGTTTGGTGGCATGGCTTACTTGTGTATGGCACTGACTTATTAGTCAGAATCGGCAACGGTGTTAGATCCATCTGTGAAGCTATGATTTATTAGTCAAGTTCACAATGAGTTGAACATTGGTCGTGTTTTACTGACCTAAGAGTCAGAAATGGCATAGCGTTATGAACGCCGAGCCAAATGAAGATTAGATCTAATCGATATCAGCATTGAATGACTCATATGGGGTATTAATGCTGGACCGACCGAAAGGTCGATGAAAAGTATAAGCGCTTGGCTAGTCTGAGACTGGTTATTCAAAGCCAGGGCATATGGCCCCGGTGACTGTTTGTCACATGGCTAGGGAACGTTGTTCCATAGTTATGTTGGTGACTAATCACCATGCACCTACCCTGTGAAAGCTGGTGAGATGCTCACTTATTTGTTAAGCCCTGGTGATCCTATCATCACATGGCTAAAGGGTGTTGTCCCCATATTAGTGACTTTTGCGGTTGTCACCTATTTTTTTGGATTGTTGGTCCTGAATAATTAATACAATCATTGTTGATATTATATCATGTTATACTGTGTTTTCTTGCTGGGCTTCGGCTCACGGGTGCTATGTGGTGCAGGTAAAGGCAAAAGAAAGCTGGACCATCCTTGAGTTGGAGAGCTTAGGTGATGACGTGTACATATGCAGCTGCTCGTCCGCCACGGCCGAGGTTTAAAGAGGAACTAGGGTTAAACCCTGTCTTGCCGCATAGAACGGCCTGTTGTAAATATTTTCTTGTAGTAGACTCTGAAATTATAATTTTGGGATCCCAGCATCTATATATAATAAACGTTCTAGTGAAACGTTATATCTTATCCAAAAAATTTAATCCCTAAACCGCTAATCATACTTAGTTACACGATTTTGGCCAAATGACTCGATTAGCGAGTTTAGCACTGTTTACAAGGCACACCGTAACGGTCCCTGGAGTTTAGGGCGTTACAACTGGGGCCGATTCTTTGGGATTTTTTCAAGATACATATGAAGTTTATGATTGACAATAAGGAGGTGATGCTACAAGGGATGTCCATTCCATAGAATAAAGTTGTAGGCGTGAATCAAATGGAACAACTAGTCAGAAAAGGGCGAGATGGAATTCTTCTACAATTGTTCTCTATAAATGCCTCACAACCAAAGCAACTTGAATCAATAATCCCTCGTGAGGTACAACCACTCCTGCAAAAATACCATGAAGTGATTGTTGTTCCAAAAGGGCTTCCGCCAACATGCTCTCACGACCATCGAATCCCATTAATTCCTGGAAAAGGACCTGTGTCTGTGCGCCCTTACAAATACCCTCATTTCCAAAAATCTGAAATAGAGCGGCTGGTAAATGAGTTATTAGCATCGGGAGTTATTCGTGTCAGCAATAGTCCTTACTCTTCGCCAGTTCTCTTAGTGAAGAAACATGACGGTTCATGGCGTATGTGCATAGACCATCGTGAGTTAAATAAAATTACAATCAAGGATAAATTCCCCATTCCTTTTATTGATGAGCTGTTAGATGATTTGCATGGTGCGAAGGTATTTTCCAAGCTAGACTTGCGTTCTGGATACCACCAAATCTGAATGAGTCCAGAAGATGCGGAGAAGACACCTTTCCGGACCCATCAAGGTCATTATGAATTTTTGGTCATGTCTTTCGGCCTCACCAATGCTCCATCCATGTTTCAAGCTTTAATGAATGAGGTATTCGATAAATTTTTAAGAAAATTTGTCTTAGTGTTCTTTGATGATATCTTGATTTATAGCACATCTTGGAAGGAACACATTCGCCACCTAGAGATTATATTTTCAATTCTCAAAACTAACCATTTGTTTGTGAAGCCTGAAAAATGTGCATTTGGCCAAACAGAGGTTAAGTACCTTGGTCATGTAATTTTCCATGAAGGTGTGGCGGTTGATCCAGAAAAGATATCAGCAATGGTGGACTGGCCAAAGCCAAAAAATGTCAAAGCTCTTCGAGGATTCTTGGGAGTTACTGGTTATTACCAAAAGTTTATCAAGGATTTTTGAAAGATGGCCAACCCTCTCACAAAGCTACTAAAAAGGACTCTTTTTCATGGGACTGTCCGGCCGCAAGAGCTTTTGATCAACTGAAGGAGGCCATGACTTCTGCTCCTGGCACTTCCAGATTTTTCCAAGACCTTCTTTGTAGAGTGTGATGCATCTGGCTCAGGAGTGGGTGGTGTTTTATGACAAGACAAGCCGATTGCATTTTATAGTCATGCTCTTCATGGTAAAAATCTCTTACTCTCCACTTATGAGAAAGAAATATTAGCTCTTGTTCTTGTTGTCCAAAAATGGAGACCCTACTCGTTGGGAAGGCAATTTGTTGTTTTTACAAATCATGAAAGTCTAAGGCATTTATGGAGTCAAAGAATTACAACAGTTGCTCAACAAAGATGGTTGTATAAACTAATGGGTTTTTTATTTTGTCATTGTTTACAAGGAAAAGATAATGTTGTAGCAGATGCTCTTTCTCGGAGGGAGGAAGGTATGCAAGGAGAAGTTTTGGCGCTTTTTCTACCAATACCGAACTGGACAACAACACTCAAAGAGGAAATTGAGAGTAACTCTACACTCCAACAAATATTGAAGAATATTAGTAAAGGAGAAGCAATGGGGCCTTGGAAGCTTCATAATGGACTCATTTTCTTCAAAGATAGGAGTTATCTTGCTAAAGATTCTTCCGTAATTGAGGAGATAATTAATCAATTTCATGGAAGCACTCATGAGGGTGTTCAGAAAACTCTTCATAGAATCCAATCTACTTTTTATTGGCAAGGGATGAGAAAGCATATCAAAGAGCACATTAGAAGCTGTGAAGTTTGCTAGCGTCATAAAGCTGACAACCTAAAACCTGCAGGCCTTTTACATCCCTTACCAATTCTAGAACAAGTATGGGCCGACATTTCAATGGATTTCATAGACGGATTGCCTTCATCACAAGGGAAGTCAACTATATTTGTAGTGGTAGACCGATTATCAAAATATGCTCATTTTACTGCAATTTGTCATCCTTATACTGCTGTTCAAATTGCTCAAGTGTATTTTGACAACATATTTCGTTTACATGGGATGCCTAGAACGATTGTATGTGACAGAGACCCTACATTTACTAGTGTTTTCTGGACGGAGTTATTTCACCTCAATGGGACATCTTTCAATTTTAGTTCAGCGTACCATCCTCAAACTGGTGGACAAACTGAAGTGGTGAACCGTACCATTGAGATGTATCTTCGTTGCTTCACTAGCTCCAAACCAACACACTGGAATAAATATTAGCTTGGGCAGAGTACTGTTACAATACCAGTTGGCATTCAACTATAAAAAGGACTCCTTTTGAGGTTGTGTATGGTCGAGCCCCTCCTAATTTGCTAAATTGTATACCTGGGACAGCAATAGTTGCTACAGTGGACCAACAGTTATCAGGCAGAGATGGAATTTTGAAGGATTTGAGGAGGAACATAAAGGAAGCTCAAGCTCGAATGAAACACGTGTATGATGGCAAACACACTGAAAGGGAATTTTCTGTTGGTGACTGGGTATATTTGAGATACAACCATATAGACAATTATCACTCTCTGCAAGAAGAAACCTCAAGCTATCTCCAAAGTTTTATGGCCCATTCCAGATTTTGCAACGTATTGGAGCTGTAGCATATAAGCTAAGCTTGCCAAATGATTCCAGAATCCATCATGTTTTTCATGTGTCTTTGCTGAAAAAGAAGGTGGGAAAAGAGGTACAACTTCATTCATAGCTTCCTGTGGTTAGAGATGAAAAAATGCTGCCTTATCCTCAAGCTATTTTGGAGCATTGAAGGTGTAAGAGAGGTGAGGAGGTGCTGATTCACTGGCGTGGGTTTTCACCATCTCAAGCAACGTGGGAGCTCCTTGCTGATATGAAAAATCAGTTTCCAGAGTTGTGCACTTGAGGACAAGTGCTCTTTCAAGGGGAAGGGGATGTTGCAAACGTGTCAAACCCTGAATAAGTCTACCTTTTAGTTTGAATAAGTATGCATATGACCTATTATTTTATCTATTTTATTGCTATTATGTAGGCATTACTTTGTTATTATCCTATTTTTATTGTAATCTATTATCAACTTTCCAGTTGTATTCCATTATATATATGGAAATGCATTATTCAATAAAGGGGAGGATTTTGCAATTTAGAGTTTATCTCTTTGGAGGAAATTGGGTTCCTCGAATTACCCATAGTCTATAATTCATATCAGCCAACATAGGAGAGATAGGAAAGCAGAAAGGGTCAACACCAGAATATTTGGATTGAATGTATGTAAAACGAATCATACATTATTAGTATCTTTATAAATGTTGATGAACTAGCTAGGGAAGAAAATGTGCAATTGAAGCTTGTATTTCTTCTAAAGTTTTCCCTTTAGTCTCCGGTACAAGCTTGATAACGAAAACAACAGCTATTCCACCAATTGCCGCAAACATGAAAAATGTTCCTGCAAGTAATAGTTTTAATTTACAGTTATGCAAAAATAGCACCAGAAGAAAAAGATTAATGCTATAAGGTATCTTAAGGTGTTCGACACCACATGATGTCACATTTTTTATGTAGTATAAAATGTCGACTCGTGTGGTATTAGGCACCTTAACTGTATTTTATAGGTAGATAGTAATTGCACCTGAGGAGCTCCACTCCATAGAAAAATTGAACACGTATACAACTAACCAACAACATAATGAATCTACCAAAGTCATGAGGCTTCCAGCTGAACCCTTAACATATATTGGGAAAATCTGAAAATGGAAAGAAAAAAATCAACTATTAAGTTTACTAGGATTATTTTTTCTTTTCTTTTTCAATCTCATGATTATAAGTAAGAATTAAACCTTACCTCTGACATTATAACCCAGGGTAATCCTGCCATGCCCATGACAAA
Organism: Humulus lupulus; assembly: GCF_963169125.1. NCBI lineage: Eukaryota > Viridiplantae > Streptophyta > Magnoliopsida > Rosales > Cannabaceae > Humulus > Humulus lupulus. The sequence continues at coordinate 19,018,307 of NC_084799.1, read as the reverse complement.
TGCTACAATGTACCCCTGCATGCAACAACAATCTCAATATGTATGCCATCAAAGGCTATAATTAACCTTGTTGTATTCTACAACAACTCTGAATTCCTGAAACCAAATACACAAACCAACAGCAAGAAGAAACTATAGAGTAATCTAGTACATAAATTAATAAAACAGTAAAGAAATGTGGATTTGTTATAAACTAACTTAACGATGATTATGAGGATTTGGAGAATTAATACAGCAAACCTTTCGATATGAAACAAAAAATGGCTATGTCATGACTCATGAGTACATGGTTTAGACTTAAGTGTCAGAACGTACCATTATTCCAATATACACCAATATTGGAGTGAGATGCTGCAACTTGTCAAAACCCTGTGTAAATGAAACTGGTGTATTAGATAGAGTGATCAGATTATTATTGTAATCTAGTATCAAGGTTTTTCGGTTTTAGGATAAACCAGAAATGAGAATGACAAGCCAATAAGAAGGCAGCTCAAGCATGTTCCCACTGCAGAAATCTGCAGAACATGACCATTAAATTCAATGAATATCGTCTTTGATAGTAGACTAGTACCTTGAGCTAAAAAACTACTGTTATTATCACCATTAGAAGTGGACGTCGTCCCAATTTATCAGTCACAAGAACACTCAGTGCAACAGCAGGTACCTACAAATTGAACAAATGTATACTCTAGATATGAATGACAGTGAACAGAATTCTCCATCTACGTGCAGAATTTATGAAACTCCTTCATGTACCTGGATAACAGCCATTGAAATGGTTCCAGTACTACTAGGAAAACCTGAAAGGTATAGAGAGACTTCAGTTCTGCTATGTTTAATGTCTCTTTTTATTTGGACTAATTGAAGCTGACTAAATTTTGCATACCAGCATTGGCGAATATGGAGCTAGAGTAGCAAACAATTGCACCACTTCCCACCAAATCTTGCAGCATCACTAGCCCAACTCCAACCTAAAACCAATTATATGCATGAAAAATGGGAATACCATCCAACTGCAATTTGGTATTTAAAATTTAGTTCTGGTAAAAGCCAACTTACAGTGAGTGAATGAGCATATCTCCATTGGAACAAGTCTAGAAACCTTTCTGAATCCTGCTGAAAGGCCTCTGTATAGTCCTACCACAGCATTTGGGAACCATTTTAGTTTTTGAGCCAAAAAAATGTTTCAGCTTAGTAATAGAAGCTAAATATAGCTTTCCACTAAACTGCTATCTAAAGATCTTAAGCTGCAGGATTTACTATAATTTCAGCTGCTTCTTTAGAGATATCAGCATTTTCCCCCCTAAGGCTCTGTAATGCAGCTTCAAGCTCTTTGTGTTTCCCAATCTTTGCCTGAAAATAATTGTTAAGTTCCATCATATGAAGTTTCTAAATGAAATTTTTCTGCCCTGGTAAGGAAGAAAAATCTCCTTAGTTTATAGAAGAAAAAATGTTTAAATAATAATTCATTACTAAAGATGTATATGTTATACAGTATATACAAAGTTCTTTTTTTTTTTGCTTTGTGGTCATATTGAACTTACCAGCCATCTAGGAGATTCAGGAATAAAGAACAATCCTAAAATATGCAGCAGAGATGGAATGACACCTGCAAAAAAAAAATCATCAGTTAGTATAAAATGTATTACTCTATCTTTTGAAATAGAATAAATAAATGGTTGTAAAGTAAAAAAAAAAATTTTAAAAAATGGCTTACCAATGAGAGCCAAGATGCGCCAGTTTATTACATTGCCAATGAAGTACATCAAAGAAACTCCTGTGGTTATCATCAACTGCTCCCTTGAACAAGATTTTAGATTTATGATCAAAAAGAAATTGGAAAGAAACAATAGAAAAATGAGTCTGACCTGGTTTGCAGATGTGAATGCTCCTCGTAAACTCTTTGGAGATATTTCAGCAATGTACACAGGTATCTGCATAGTTAAAAAACTGTTATTATGAATATGCATTGTTGTAAAGAAGAGAAGTAAAACTGTTTCTCAAGTCTTGATGGACATTACCAAGTAGCAATTAACCACATTTCCAAAGCCAAGTAACAGTCTTCCAATGTCCAGCCACCAAGCATTCTATGACTCAAAACAGAAAGCTTACTAGTTTAATGCTGATTTTTGATAATACTCGTAACTGGTGTAAATATTTTCCACTAAACCAACATATTCGTATTCAAATGAAGTGAATTAAACAACAATTATCAGTTATTGAGAGGGAAGAGAAAAACCTTTCCAAAAGCTATAAGAAGCCAACCTGCAGTGCATAGTACTTCAGAGAACCACATTGTCTGCATCAAGGTCATAAATAACAGGGTTTGCTTAGCTATTAATTTCAAATCAATTCCAATTTAAGGGATTAGAAATATATAGAATGTTGAGAAACTCACAGCTTTACGTCCCAAGAGATCAGCTAAAGTCCCATTTACTAGTCCACCTATCACTCCACCTATTGTATCTATAGATCCAAAAACTGAGAACTGAAAAACAACGAGGGTAATTCAAACTACAAAACTCGAAAACAAAACAAAATGAGGAAGCAAAAACTTTGTACTAACAGCTGCAACTGACAGGCCCAAGCTTTCCATGATTCCAGATTGAGCAGGTGAGGTATATCCAATCTGCAAGGAAAATAGGCAAATCACAACAGACTTATTTGTTTGTAACATCAAAACTATACCTTTTGACTTGTGTTCCAAGGAACAAGTAACTTGTTGAAAATCAAAATAATCTTTAGGATCATCCTGATTATTGGCCAAGTATAAAATATGATAATGCCAAAAACATGTAAGAAGGAGCAAAACATAGAATGTGAAGGTACTCACCGCGCAGCCAGTGCAGAGTGAGCCGCAGAGGGCGACCATAGTGCTGAGAACAACAACAAGAGTGGCTGAGGAGGAGTCATTTTCATGTGGACTTTCTTCTCCTTTCTGCTTAGCTTCATCAATGGTTGTCCTTGCCAATAGTCTTTCTTCCATGCTTTTTCTTAAGTTCTTGGCCTCCACACAAAACTGCAAGGAAGCAAGTATGAGATCATTCTTAAGAAATATATATAAAAAGAAAAATCATAAAAAATTAAGATATATAAGGATATTCAATAATACTTATCGTAATCTTTTAATAGATATATTTATACTAAATAATAAAATAACAGAGGAAATATATATGGCATATCTCAGAACACTTAAGAGATATGGAATCAATCATATCTGGAAAGCAAGCCATACCAAGTCATGTTAGGAAGAATATAATGCAATACAAAAATGAGAAACAGAGAGTGTAGGACAGAGATGGAGATAGTGAGACAGAGAGAGTGAGAACGAGTGTGAGAGAGATAGTCATTGGTCTTCACAAAAAAGAGAAACAGAGCAACTAATTGGGCCATTTGAAGATACTCGTCAAAATCAATTAGATATGATTCCATCTGATTTCACTTCTACCACCTCCTGACAAAATCCACAATGTATCAATCTCTACGTTATACATATATACAAACAAATAAAGCAGGAGATTCATACCTCCTACGGGCTTGCAAATCCCAAGAGAGAGAGAAAATCGTTGGAAGTCTATGTCGTATTAAGCTTTGATGATGAACCCGTAGCATCAGTTGCCGCTGCCAATGTTCGACTCTGCTCTTCGCCTTCTACTACTTTGGCTACATCAGTAGCGCTCGATATAGTATCGGATTCGGTCCAGTGGTCCTCCACCAAATACCCAAGCGCGATCGGAATGATTAAAGCAGCGGAGATCTCATAATTCTTACGCGGTGCAGGCAGAGAAAAGCTTCGCTGGTGCCGGTGACGGCGCCGGATAATGGGACAGAGAATTGGAGGAGATACTGCCGTGAAGTGAGAGGGAGACCGTCGGTGAGAGAGAGGGCGGGGTGGAGAGAGATTCTACGGCGAAGTGAGAACGAGAAAAAAAAAACAATCAATTTCATACTTAGAACCCAACATAGGACAGGGAGCATAATAGCCTCAAATTTATTGGATAATTAAATAAATGACTCTATTTTAAAAAATGTAAGACAATGGCCGAATGTCGTATTTCAAAATAATGAAATTTCACAAATAGCCTTATTCTTATTAATTTATATACAACCTTAAGTTACAACCTTAATTTACATGAAAGTTTCATTACTTTTCGTCTTAATTTTTGCTGTTGTATTTATTTATTTTTATTCACTAGCAATTAAACATATAAAAAATGAAAATTTTTATTTTCACCCAAAGTTATAGTTATGTCCAATACTAGATACAAGCAACGTGCAATATACACATTAGTTTTATTTATCGAATTTATTAATTATTTTTATTAAATTTATATTAATGCTATATAAATTTTGGAATTAATATCCTATTTTAATTAAATAATTTATTTATTTTGTTTAAGTTTATGTTTGTTCTAGTTTATGAATTTGGAAATGACAGATTATATATTATATGTTTAATGTAATATTAAATATTATACGTAGATTTTAAATTTAAGTTTATTTCTAGTTTTTAAAAAAAAAAACAATTTGTTGTTAATTTACAGTAGATTATATTATATGTTTAATATGATATTATTCTAATAAATAAGTTTAAGTTTAATTAAATATTTATGTAAGTTATAAACCATATGATTTTATTATTTTTAAATAATTATTATTGTAAAACATCTCAAAAATATTATATTTTAATTTGTTTAATTATTTATTATTTAAAAATAATTATCATTGTAAAATATCTAAAAAATATATTATTTTTAATTTGTTTAATTATTAATTATTTTTAAATAAATTTTTTTTTTTGATGAATAAGCCATTGTATTACTCAAAACAAACCAATACAGCCACCACTTGTACACCCAATACATATACAATAACCCACAACACTCAACCGGGTTAACAGACCAGGCCAATTACCCCTGATATCTGACTATTGCTGTAACGACCCAAATTCGCTAATAAGGCTTAAGGGCCTTGATTAGCGTGCCAGGAGGGCATGATGGGATTTATGTGTGATTTTAATGATTTAAATGCATGGTTATGATTTAAAGCATGTTATATGACTATTTGTTTATCTGAGATGCATGACTATGTATGTTAGTATGCATGTAGGCCCGGATCGTGTTAGAAGGGCATAATTGTAATTTTGGCCATGATTGGGCGTAACTGTATTGATATGTGTTGATTGTTGAGACCCCAGTGGTATGTGGGTGTATCTGTGCTTTGTGACTCGAGGCGATCCCAGTGAGCAGGCTAGCGGGAAGTGTTGACAGGAATTTATACCCAGCTCGGGGCGAGCCTGGGGGTATGAACAGGAATTCAGAGAATAGATTGAGATTTATTTTGATGATGGAGAATATTTATTTGGTGGTTTATCGAGTGTTGGAAAGCAACGGGAAAATATTAGGGACACTTGAGGATTAGCGGGAATTTGGTAAAATGACTAAAACGACCCTATTTGGACAAAAGGATTTAGAGTTAATAGGAAGGGCATTTTGGTCATTTGGCTTTTAAAGATAGGTTTTATGAGGCTTTACACTTAGTGGGATTTATAGAGAGTGTTGGCTGTGGAGAGAAAGAAAGAAAAGAAAGAAAAAGGAAAGAAAGAAAAGAGGGAGAAACAGAGGGGTTTTCACAAGGGTCGGTTTGTGCATTTTTGCACCTTTCCGCTCCATTTTTCTTGGAGCAAAGCTTAGTGGAGAGCAAGGATAGGCTGAGCATCAAGGATCTTGGGTTAGACTTGAAGATTTGGCAAGAACACATCAATGTTTGAGGTAATTTTTAGAGATTTTCGGTTTTAAGGGTTTTGATGGTTTGAGCTGTGTTTTGAGCTGGATTGATGGGAATCTCAGGGGATTTCTGGGCAAGCTTTGAGGGAGAGCAAGCTAAGGAGGCCTAGGGTTGAATCAAGGTCGAAATTTGCAGCAATGGTATGATTTCTAAGACTCTATCTTTGTGGTTTGCATGAATTTCTGGTTTAGGGTTGCTCATGGTAGATTTTGAGATTTGGGATAAATGATCTTGGGATTTGAGGATTTGGGATGCTTGGGATGAATGGAGAGTGTTCATAAGCTTGATTTTGAGGTTGGTAAAGATTTGGGGAAGTTTGGTTTGAGATTGGGTGAAAGAAAACGCAGAAATGCGATATTGGGTTTTCTGGGCTGCAACTAGCGCTACAGCGCTAGTCAGTGGGCGCTGTAGCGCTAGTCCCTGTCTCTGGGGGGTGCATTCTGCTTGTAGCGCTACAGCGCCCTCTTTAGAGCGCTGTAGCGCTGCACTGTTCACAGAGGTGAATTTTGGGTTTTTGATGAGGGATTTTGACCTAGGGTTCGGGGCTTGTTTCCGCCACTTTGTTTTGGGGATTTGGGACTTCCCGGGGGCTCGGGATTGGTCCCGAGGCTAGGTATTCGGACTTGGGGTTCGGTGTTGACTTTGACCTATGTTTGTGCCTAGGTGTGCGCTAAGGCTCGGGTGGGATCGTGCTCAAGGAGTCAGGTGATCTAAGCTATTGATTGGAAAGGTAAGAAAACTATAACACCCGAGGTTAGGGCATGGCCCCAGATTGTATTATGTGCAAATGTTTAAACCTTAAATGAATCATGATGTGTGTGAATGATTATTTCGAATGTACTATATGTGTGATTATGATGAAATGAGCGGCAAGGGCCGAGTACGGCGTAAGCCGGGGCGGCCGTGGGCCGAGTACGGCGTAAGCCGGGCGGCCGTGGGCCGAGTACGGCGTAAGCCGGGCGGCCGTGGGCCGAGTACGGCGTAAGCCGGGGCGGCCGTGGGCCGAAAGTAACACCTAGCACATGGGATGCTATAGTCAGGGCGGGGTCCGGTGGATACATGTGTTATGCTATATTCAGGGTGGGACCCAAGGGATACATGAGTTATCCTCGCGGTGAGAACCGATACCCCAGGCTTCGGTAAGGCTCTGGGGCGGCTTGGCCGGGTTTGCTTAGTCTATTGATTGACTTGTTTATTTGTGGATTATCTGTTATGATAACTGTATACATTGCATATGTTATGTCCTGCATGAGTTTTCTTGCTGGGCTTCGGCTCACGGGTGCTCTGTGTTGCAGGTAAGGGCAATGACTGAATCAACCAACCATGAGTACGGAGAGCGTGAAGCGGCGCGTACATGTTCGGCCTGCCCGACTGCTTTGGTTGGGGGTTTATTCGAAAATGGCTGTAATAATCTATGATTTTATGATTTCTTAACTGTAACCTTATTTCAAAAAAATGTAATTAGTTTTCAAACCTTATTTTGGGATCCCAAATGTTTAATAATAGAAGTTTTAATGAAACGACGCATTTTCAAGGATTACAGCCTTAACTTTTAATTAGTCACACTTTTGTTTCAAAACCTCGGTTAGCGAGTTCATTGCACACTGTTTTGTCTTAAAAACTCACTTAGTAACGGCTCTAAGGAAGTAGGGCGTTACAATTGCAGATCAAAGCAACCTGGTAAAAAAATCTCTATCTTTCCTAGAAGCTTTACAAGGAAATACACTAAGCAATCGAAATTTACAATCACTTTGAATTCTACTAACTGTATGATGCACTTGCCACAACTTTTGATTCCAAAGCACATCATTTCTTACTCTCCAAAGATGATACACTGTCGCAGCAAGACAGGAGAAGAACATACTTTTATATGTATTCGACACATGCTTGGCATGAGAAATGCAATGCAGGAGCCGGTGGAGGTTGATGGACTGTGCATTCCAATGAAGCCAGCTTTTGATAGCCTCTAAACACCTCTTGATGTATGTACACTTGAAAAAGAGATGGTCAATGTCTTCATTCTCTGCCCCACACAGCAAACATACCAGATCAATATTAGAATTATATCTAACTATTCGATTCTTTGTGTGCAGACGCTCCCACATGACTAACCACATGATAAATCGATGTTTGGGAGTGATAAATCTATCCCAAACAAATTTCCTCCACAGGACTCGGACTTCAGGAAAAACCAGCAGATTTACACCAAGTTTTATATGATATCTCTGTGATAAGAATGAGTCATAAGAGATTTTTGCTTTAAGACAATCCTTCACAGCTACTAAGCGCTTCCAGTACCAACTACAATCTAAGGGACACTTGTAATCCCACCAATTCTGATCCAGCAGATAAACGCTATTAATCCACTTGACAAAAAGGTTGTCTTTCTTCTTGGCAATTGCCCAAACATACTTTCCCATGGCAGCTAAATTCCAATCATGTAATCGCCGAAAGCCCAATCCACCAGCTGCCCTTGATGAACAAGTATACTCCCAAGCAATCAATCCTGGTATATGGGAGTCTGAGATACCTTTCCAAAGAAAAGCCCTACAAATTGCTTCAACATCTTTGATCAATTTCTTTGGTAGAATCATTATCTGAGCTCAATATGAATGTATTGAGATAAGGACTGAATTGATCAAGGTCACTCTCCCCATATAAGATAGATTCCGAGTTCTCCAAGAACGAATCCTACTAGTCATCTTCTCCAAGATGCATTTACAATCTGCTGCAGAAATTCGTTTTGAACATATAGGTATCCCGAGGTACCTGAAAGGAAGGTGACTTCGAGAGAATCCAGAAGCTGCCAGCACTCTATCTACAACAGCATCAGGCATTCCATGACAGTAGATAGCAGTTTTCTCAGCATTAGGAAGCAAACCCGAAGATGAAGAGAACAACTTCAAACCCCTCAACATAAGCATTATTGAAACAAAATCTCCATTGCAAAAGATAAGGAGGTCGTCCGCAAAACATAAGTGATTCAACTTCAGATTTGAACATTTATTATGATACTTGAACCCAGGTAATGACCCCACCTTACTCATAATTCGGGACAAGTATTCCAACCCAAGCACAAACAACAAGGGGGAGATGGGATCCCCTTGTCTAAGTCCTCTTTTTGATGCAAAGAACCCCTGTAAAGAACCATTGAGAAGCAAGGAAAACATGGGAGTTGTTACACACGCCATTATTAAATCTGAAAAAGATTGAGGAAACTCAAAAGCCTTGAGCATCTCTTCAATGAACCCCCATTCTATTGTGTCATAAGCTTTCCTTAAGTCAACTTTTATCATACAGCTAGGTTTGCAATTGCTCCGCCCATATAATTTCACCAAATCCTGACACACCATGATATTATGGGCAATATATCTTCCATGTACAAAACCCCCCTGGTTCTCAGCAATTAAGTCAGGCAAAATTTGTCTCAATCTCGAGCAAATCACTTTCGATGCAGCCTTATATATCACATTGCAACACGAAATAGGCCGAAAATCACTCACACTTCGCGGACAACTGCTCTTAGGGATAAGAGTAATGGTAGTTGTATTAATTGCCTTAAGAATTCTTCCTGGTCTCAAAAAAGACAGAACAGCAGATACCACATCAGAACCAACCAATTCCCAATTATCTTGATAGAAACAACTTCCAAAACCATCCGGACCTGGAGCCTTCAAATCAGGGATAGAGAAAATAGCTTCTTTGATCTCCTGGGCTGTGTACTCGGTTTCAAGCCTGCTGGAATGCACCTCAGAAATTTTTGGCCCAAGGTTGATTATACAATTCTTCACCCGATGTCTGTTCTGCATCTCAGATCCAAGGAGCTGATGATAATACTGTAAAAAAGCTTCCTGAACAGTAAGAGGAGTATCACACCAGACCCCCTGCGCATCCTCTATTGAAAAAATTCTGTTCTGAATTCTCCTTGCCCTCAGTGAAGCATGAAATATTGCTGTGTTTTCATCTCCATTTTTAGCCCAAGAAACTTTTGCTTTCTGAGCTAAGAAGAGAGAATAAGCCTTGTATACTTTAGCATATTTGTCCCGAGCCACTTGTTCCTCATTCTGTAAACGAGAGTTTTGGGGATCTTTATTCACTTTTTCCTGCAAAGCCACCAATTCCTCCTTTGCTATCATTTCTGCTTTGTGAATCTCATGAAAACCTTCCTTATTAATGAACTTAAGAATTTGCTTTAAGCGTTTAAGTTTTACTGTCAGCTTATACATCTCCGTGCCATCAACTCCTTCCTGCCAACTCTTAGCAATTCGCTCACCAAAATCATCTGCATCCTTCCACATTCGAAAGTATCGAAATGGCTTCCTGCCACTAATCACATCATGGTAAAGAGAGACCAATATGGGGTTGTGATCAAAGCATCCCTCAGGTAAAAAATTAGCCTCTGAATATTGAAAGCAATCTGTCCATTGAGGATTAACTAAGGCTCGATCTAGCTTAGAGAAAACTCGATCCTCTGGCTTTTGCTTATTATTCCAGGTATAAAAAATCCCAGAATATTTCAGGTCTTCCAAGCTACACTTTTCCACGCAATCTCGAAAATCTTGAGTAGGACTTTTAGTAGATCCTTTTCCCACTCTTTCATTGCTAAACAGAATATCATTAAAATCCCCCATAACTATCCAAGGCCCCTGTATTTGCATTGAAATCTCTTCCAAGTCCATCCAAAGTTGAGCTCTCTTCTTATCTTCATTAAATCCATACACAAATGTAACATCAAATCTGTCTTGTTTCTGTCTTGGGTGCACAACTGTTGCTTATATTTTAATACACGCAAGTGCACGTATCATACAAGTAGTACTCACACAGGTGAGGTCGAACCCAAGGGAATTGTAGCTAAGTACTAACAAAATTGGATCTATATTTCTATTTGGCAACAATAAAATTTGGTGTTTAAATAAAAATGCAGAAAACTAAACAAGCAAAATCAACAAATAAGAAATTAAGGGTTTAACAATGGATGTGAAGATAGGGATATGATTTCAATTGCTTCGATTATCCAATT